>NW_019416644.1:86692-92038 GCF_000390285.2 Anoplophora glabripennis | reverse complement strand
GGCCAATGAAACAGTTGAAGTATGAGGATTTTCAACAAGTTCTAATGCAATGTCTAATTTCTTTTCTTCATTCAAAGCACGTGCCCGTCCAGTTTTGGGCAAAGTCTGTACTGTACCGTGTTCCTCAAATTTGTGAAATATTTTACTAACTGTCCCTTGTGAGATTTGGTTTTTGGATTAAATAAATCGCGCACATCAGCTTGACTTGCAATTCAGTAAATAACTTGATTTTGACACAATAGTAACGTTTCGAACTCCAATTTACAACTAAAGCGAAAAATTAACCAGAAAGCCTGGCAAGTAAGTGGTGCCAAAAAAACGCAACATAAAAAATATATATTATTTGCGTTAGCAGTGATAGGTACAGTTTCAAATTCTTTATTCTGTGCAAATTCATGGATGATAACACTGAAGATAATTAAATTTTATTTCACTTGTTTTATACAACCCTAAAAACCCTGCTATTGAAAAAATAAAACTTGTTTATTTGGTATGGCTGGATTCGGTTTTCTATAAGCTTTTCAAAGAGCCCCTCATGCCTTATGTTTCCATTTGAAAAAAAAAGTAGGGGTAGCTGGGGGTTAGGGGGTTGAAGGAAAATTATTTATTATATAACCGAAAGATAGGAAAAAATCTAAATCAGTTAACGTGTTTCGGCGTTTAAAAAAAAATAACTCATTCAAAAGATATGAATTTTATTCCGTACTTCTGGCCATTCCTGTATACTTCGAGTTAGTGCGAGAGAGACGCAGTATATGGAGCCGCCAAGAGCTGCCGAGAAACGAGGCGCGCGCCTTATTAACAACAAAAAAACAAGTCTTCAGAATAAAATATGCCGGCGTAACTCTTCGGATTTTTGTTAAGGGCGCCATATTCTTTAAATAGTGTTTTCCACAAAAACAAATAATTTCAAACATTTAATAACTGAATAATCTTAAGCTTATCAAATAATAGGAATGTTATGTCATGCCACCTGGGTATTTTCAAAGACGCCGCAGTAAAACGAATAAACAGGTGCAAAAACGATCAAACCATCAAGGTTTTAGGTACTGAAATCTACGAAAATACTAACTTTTTTTATATATAACTCTACATGTAAATATTCTTATAACATTTACTTGCTTAGTCCTACATATAAAATTGTTTACTTTTATTTATAAGTACGTGAAAATAATTCTTAAAATGTGGGGTTAGGATAACAGCAAACGCATGTTTTACAAACGCTTTTTTTAGTTATTACAATTTTTAATATAGTTTATTGACGCTGAAAATGGTTAAAATCGCGTTTTTTTCGAACAAAAAATCGTTAATATCTCGAAAACGGTAGAGTTTAGCATAGGGACTTTTTTGTTCAGAATATCCCAAAATGCCTAAAAAAATTTATTTCGAGCTAAAAAATTACGAATTTGTTTAAAAAAATTGTTTAAACAATTTTTGACCATTAGTAACGTCTGGCAACATGCGGATATGTTCCAAGGGTCATTTTTTTAGTAAGATTATGAAAAAAAATCGGATGAAAATCATGTTCCTAGCGGGAGAGACGATACAGTCTGGACTAACCGTCGCGATCTCGACGTGGTTGTACTTCACTCTTCGTGCTACAGCAACATATGTTCACGGTGCGGGGCAAGTCCTTCAGGATATCTTATACCGTACTTGTCATAAATTATGAGCATATAATAATATTTGCGATTGCTAAATAAATGCGCCATTTTCAAAAGAAAACTTGGGAATATGGCTGTTAAATGTACCCTCGAAAAACAGCATAGCAATCACTACAACAATGTATTACAAACTGACTTTCGAATACAGTCCGGCTTTATCAGAAACCTAAAAACTCGTAAAGAGTGTTACAGAGTGTTACAGAAGTACTCGCCGCGTTAACATGCATGTATTTCAGCAGTTCCAAAACAGTTTTAAACACATTTTTAATTAGCTTTTTTCTCTATGACCTTAAACTTCCGATACAAGTTTCTGGCATCAGTTAACTCAGTTTGTGCTCCTTTTTCATCCCTTTAAATTTTTGACATAAGTTCATTAACATTCTGTATGGTTCAATACCAAGAAGTGATATAATGACAGTAAGCAGAAGTTTCCGTACATTATATTGATGAATAAGAGACAAATTGTGATGAACTCCCTCATTTTTATAACACGCCTTTTTCAGTATCGTTCGATTCATTTTTTTATCTTCTTTATGTATTTTCTCTACTCCTGTCCAATCGATTACAAAGTTTTTGGTGATTTGTTGCAACGGAAATAATACATTTATCAGCAAGAAGTGGCCTGGAAAATGCAATATAACAATTAGTGTTCTTAAACGGTTCTGTTTTTGTAGTAATTAAACTTTTTCCGTTTACCGGTATATATAAATGTTCGTTACCGAATACAACTATCCAGTATTCAGTTATATGTAGTATTAAAAAAGGAAGAGGGCTTTTCGCCATCCACAGGGAATCATAATTCGCAAATAAATCATTTACAGCTATATTCGCTTAGTAAATCTGGCATTAAATAATGCAAGTAATAAAAGATACTTTCAGAAATGGAGTCGTTTTTACAGTGTCATGAGGTAGGCTTATGTTTTTGCAGTAACATTAATCCAGTCAATAATTTACTTACAGTTTTTCAAATGCTTTTATTAACCATTCCGAAAATATTTCCTTCTATGAATAATCATTTACTAATCTGCATATTGAGTATCTACCTCTTATTAAAAGTAAATTATTTTCATTACAGTAATAAATCTTTGACCATCTTAACAGTTTAAATTTGGGTACATCGAATAAAAAGTATATCGAGTGGTATATGTGTTTTAAATACGTACACTAAGCCAGTTTGGAGATTTTAATCCACCATGTTTCATATGTGGGTTAGTTTTCAACGCCCACTGTCTACATAAAATAGAGATATACCATTAGTTTGGTGTATTTGAAATATAGAAAATGAACTGTAGCCTGATAGTTTACTTTGTGTGTTGTCTAAAGTATTTGAAAAAATCTTAGCAAATCAAATACGTCAGTACGTTAATGCTAATAATATTCTACCTATACATCAATCNTAATTTCAAACATTTAATAACTGAATAATCTAAAGCTTATCAAATAATAGGAATGTTATGTCATGCCACCTGGGTATTTTCAAAGACGCCGCAGTAAAACGAATAAACAGGTGCAAAAACGATCAAACCATCAAGGTTTTAGGTACTGAAATCTACAAAAATACTAACTTTTTATATACAACTCCACATGTATACATATTACATTTACTTGCTTAGTCCTACATATAAAATTGTTTACTTTTATTTATAAGTACCTGAAAATACTTCTTAAAATGTGGGGTTAGGATAACAGCAAACGCATGTTTTACAAACGCTTATTTTAGTTATTGCAATTTTTAATATAGTTTATTGACGTTGAAAATGATTAAAATCGCGTTTTTTTCGAACAAAAAATCGTTAACATCTCGAAAACGGTAGAGTTTAGCATAGGGACTTTTTTGTTCAGAATATCCCAAAATGCCTAAAAAAATTTATTTCGAGATAAAAAATTACGAATTTGTTTAAAAAAATTGTTTAAACAATTTTTGACCATTAGTAACGTCTGGCAACATGCGGATATGTTTCAAGGGTCACTTTTTAGTAAAATTATGAAAAAAAAGTCGAATGAGAATCATGTTCCTAGCGGGAGAGACGATACAGTCTGGACTAACCGTCGCGACCTCGACGTGGTTGTACTTCACTCTTTGCGCTACAGCAACATACGTTCACGGTGCGGGGCAAGTCCTTCAGGATATCTTATACCGTACTTGTCATAAATTATGAGCTTATAATAATATTTGCGATTGCTAAATAAATGCGCCATTTTCAAAAGAAAACTTGGGAATATGGCTGTTAAATGTACCCTCGAAAAACAGCATAGCAATCACTACAACAATGTATTACAAACTGACTTTTGAATACAGTCCGGCTTTATCAGAAACCTAAAAACTCGTAAAGAGTGTTACAGAGTGTTACAGAAGTACTCGCCGCGTTAACATGCATGTATTTCAGCAGTTCCAAAACAGTTTTAAACACATTTTTAATTAGCTTTTTTCTCTATGACCTTAAACTTCCGATACAAGTTTCTGGCATCAGTTAACTCAGTTTGTGCTCCTTTTTCATCCCTTTAAATTTTTGACATAAGTTCATTAACATTCTGTATGGTTCAATACCAAGAAGTGATATAATGACAGTAAGCAGAAGTTTCCGTACATTATATTGATGAATAAGAGACAAATTGTGATGAACTCCCTCTTTTTTATAACAAGCCTTTTTCAGTATCGCTCGATTCAATTTTTTATCTTCTTTTTATGTATTTGCTCTACTTCTGTCGAATCGATTACAAAGATTTTGGTGATTTGTTGCAACGGGAATAATACATCTATCAGCAAGAAGTGGCCTGCAAAATGCAATATAACAATTAGTGTTCTTAAACGGTTTTGTTTTTGTAGTAATTAAACTTTTTCCGGTTACCGGTATATATAAATGTTCGTTACCGCATACAACTATTCAGTATTCAGTTATATGCATAGAAAATGGAATATTAACATAGAATGAAATCTGATATACAACAACCTATACCATTTGCATACCTAACATTCCACTGTAACTTCGGCTTCCATATCGTAAGATGGTGCTATTTAGTTTTTGTGATTTCAAACGCAGGTAATGCAGGTATCATTTTGTTTTGATTTTGACCCTTGTTTATGTACTTTTGACGTTTGTCATATGTTAATACGTTTGTTTATTGTCTGCCAAATAAAAAGTTATATAGTTAAACCACAGCAAAATTAAACCTGATGGCCGTATATTTATGTCAACACCAAATAATCCTGGTCCATCAACCAGTTCTACCTTTGTACATTTTGGTAAGTATATTTTCATGAATACAGAGTTTAAGTAGTCAACATTCATGTATTTTAATTTTCATAAAAAGCATATTTTAGTATCACATTTAGCTGTATTTCTATTTTAGGTGATGAAAATAATGAATTGGGTGCAATTCAGTACCGTCAGACATCTGAAAATTCTCAAATAAGGTTAAATGATCCTGTAGCACGCAGTATGTAATATTAATGAGTTAATGTAATATCAGTTTTTATTTGCCGTTTTTTCAGAACATGGTTTGTTGAAAAATGTTGGTGTACATAAGAGTTCACAACTGTCTCCTATCTCCAGAATTCTGTATAAGCAAGCTTTGTATTACGAGAAGAAAGCTTCCATACTCTCCAAACGGAAAATGGATTGACAACGTAAAATCCAAACTATCGAAAAATGGTCAAAAGAAAAATGCTTTCAAAATTTGA
>NW_019416644.1:79111-82391 GCF_000390285.2 Anoplophora glabripennis | reverse complement strand
GATCAAAATTGTAGAAAATATAATTCTTTCCAACTTTGTTTATGTATATTTATGTCGTAAAGTCAATAACAAACGAGATAATTCAATAATTATACTTTGTCACTATTTTCCCCCTTAACTTGAAAAATATCGATCGCACGATAAAATTTGTAATAAAAGTAGTTGTAGGAAATCGCATTTGCAACAACTTCCTTACCATTTTTGTTGTAAAGTTGAAAATGGCCGAGATATTGAGCAAAAACGATTTTTCCTTAAATTCAAGATGACGGCTGACGCAGGGGTGGAATTCAGTCGCGATTCCGAATTTACACTACTATTGACCCCCCTAAAGGTTAGAAGAATAAAATCGTGGTCCCTAATTTTTTCCCGGTTAAATGACAACCCGACAGGGCTACAAGCAATATCAAGATTTCGATGCGTTGCCTTTCCGACAATACCATGGCAATTCAGTAAATAAGTTGATTTTGACACAATAGTTACGTTTCGAACTCCAACTTACAACTAAAGCGAAAAATTAACCAGAAAGCCTGGCAAGTAAGTGGTGCCAAAAAAACGCAACATAAAAAATATATATTATTTGCGTTAGCAGTGATAGGTAAATAACTCATTCAAAAGATATGAATTTTATTCCGTACTTCTGGCCATCCCTGTATACTTCGAGTTAGTGCGAGAGAGACGCAGTATATGGAGCCGCCAAGAGCGGCCGAGAAACGAGGTGCGCGCCTTATTAACAACAAAAAAACAAGTCTTCGGAATAAAATATGCTGGCGTAACTCTTCGGATTTTTGTTAAGGGTGCCATATCCTTTAAATAGTGTTTTCCACAAAGACAAATAATTTCAAACATTTAATAACTGAATAATCTAAAGCTTATCAAATAATAGGAATGTTATGTCATGCCATCTGGGTATTTTCAAAGACGGCGCAGTAAAAGGAATAAACAGGTGCAAAAACGATAAAACCATCAAGGTTTTAGGCACTGAAATCTACAAAAATACTAACTTTTTTATATACAACTCCACATGTATACATAATACATTTACTTGCTTAGTCCTACATATAAAATTGTATACTTTTATTTATAAGTACCTGAAAATAATTCTTAAAATGTGGGGTTAGGATAACAGCAAACGCATGTTTTACAAACGCTTTTTTTAGTTATTACAATTTTTAATATAGTTTATTGACGCTGAAAATGGTTAAAATCGCGTTTTTTTCGAACAAAAAATCGTTAATATCTCGAAAACGGTAGAGTTTAGCATAGGGACTTTTTTGTTCAGAATATCCCAAAATGCCTAAAAAAATTTATTTCGAGCTAAAAAATTACGAATTTGTTTAAAAAAATTGTTTAAACAATTTTTGACCATTAGTAACGTCTGGCAACATGCGGATATGTTCCAAGGGTCATTTTTTTAGTAAGATTATGAAAAAAAATCGGATGAAAATCATGTTCCTAGCGGGAGAGACGATACAGTCTGGACTAACCGTCGCGATCTCGACGTGGTTGTACTTCACTCTTCGTGCTACAGCAACAAATGTTCACGGTGCGGGGCAAGTCCTTCAGGATATCTTATACCGTACTTGTCATAAATTATGAGCATATAATAATATTTGCGATTGCTAAATAAATGCGCCATTTTCAAAAAAAAACTTGAGAATATGGCTGTTAAATGTACCCTCGAAAAACAGCATAGCAATCACTACAACAATGTATTACAAACTGACTTTCGAATACAGTCCGGCTTTATCAGAAACCTAAAAACTCGTAAAGAGTGTTACAGAATTTTTTGTAAGTACTCGCCGCGATAAAATACATGTATTTCAGCAGTTCCAAAACAGTTTTAAACACATTTTTAATTAGCTTTTTTCTCTATGACCTTAAACTTCCGATACAAGTTTCTGGCATCAGTTAACTCAGTTTGTGCTCCTTTTTCATCCCTTTAAATTTTTGACATAAGTTCATTAACATCCTGTATGGTTCAATACCAAGAAGTGATATAATGACAGTAAGCAGAAGTTTCCGTACATTATATTGATGAATAAGAGACAAATTGTGATGAACTCCCTCNGTTAACTCAGTTTGTGCTCCTTTTTCATCCCTTTAAATTTTTGACATAAGTTCATTAACATCCTGTATGGTTCAATACCAAGAAGTGATATAATGACAGTAAGCAGAAGTTTCCGTACATTATATTGATGAATAAGAGACAAATTGTGATGAACTCCCTCTTTTTTATAACAAGCCTTTTTCAGTATCGCTCGATTCAATTTTTTATCTTCTTTTTATGTATTTGCTCTACTTCTGTCGAATCGATTACAAAGATTTTGGTGATTTGTTGCAACGGGAATAATACATCTATCAGCAAGAAGTGGCCTGCAAAATGCAATATAACAATTAGTGTTCTTAAACGGTTTTGTTTTTGTAGTAATTAAACTTTTTCCGGTTACCGGTATATATAAATGTTCGTTACCGCATACAACTATTCAGTATTCAGTTATATGCATAGAAAATGGAATATTAACATAGAATGAAATCTGATATACAACAACCTATACCATTTGCATACCTAACATTCCACTGTAACTTCGGCTTCCATATCGTAAGATGGTGCTATTTAGTTTTTGTGATTTCAAACGCAGGTAATGCAGGTATCATTTTGTTTTGATTTTGACCCTTGTTTATGTACTTTTGACGTTTGTCATATGTTAATACGTTTGTTTATTGTCTGCCAAATAAAAAGTTATATAGTTAAACCACAGCAAAATTAAACCTGATGGCCGTATATTTATGTCAACACCAAATAATCCTGGTCCATCAACCAGTTCTACCTTTGTACATTTTGGTAAGTATATTTTCATGAATACAGAGTTTAAGTAGTCAACATTCATGTATTTTAATTTTCATAAAAAGCATATTTTAGTATCACATTTAGCTGTATTTCTATTTTAGGTGATGAAAATAATGAATTGGGTGCAATTCAGTACCGTCAGACATCTGAAAATTCTCAAATAAGGTTAAATGATCCTGTAGCACGCAGTATGTAATATTAATGAGTTAATGTAATATCAGTTTTTATTTGCCGTTTTTTCAGAACATGGTTTGTTGAAAAATGTTGGTGTACATAAGAGTTCACAACTGTCTCCTATCTCCAGAATTCTGTATAAGCAAGCTTTGTATTACGAGAAGAAAGCTTCCATACTCTCCAAACGGAAAATGGATTGACAACGTAAAATCCAAACTATCGAAAAATGGTCAAAAGAAAAATGCTTTCAAAATTTGA
>NW_019416644.1:58830-78609 GCF_000390285.2 Anoplophora glabripennis | reverse complement strand
TATTATTATTATTATTATTATTATTATTATTATTATTATTATTATTATTATATAGCAAATTCCAAAAAAGTCAAAATAATCCGAAAATATTGAAAAAAATAGGTAGGTATAACAATTAATGTTGACGTTGAAAATACTATTTTGATGCCAATATTTTTATTTCAGAAAAAATTACTAGGTATTATAAATTGAAAATTTCGGAATTCAACTGAATGTAGTATCCCAAAAATCAAACTTAAAAATATACGCACACTATTCTGTAGTTAAAATTTTTATATGTGGGTAATGTAGAGTATTTCTATGAAAAAAAGGTTTTTGAATTCATTAATTTGCCAAAAAATTATTATTTTCAGTTCCGTGGGATGAGGTTACTTTCAACTTCAGGGGCTACTTTGACAGAAACATTGATGATCTTATTTTATATTCTTTTATTTAAAAACGATATTTTATCCCTTTTTTGAAGCCAATATAACTTCAAACGCACAAGAGAAACAGGCACTAGGAGTAAGGTAATATACAGGGTGATTCAGAACTTATCCAAAAAAAAAAAAATTCTGGATGTACAGGGGTCCCTTACAAATACAATTTTGTATTTAAAAATACACTTCTGCACGGCACTGGAAACTGGTCCACTGTCAAACCTGACCTCGCACAATGCGACCGGCATGGCGGTGTGATAAAAACGGACAAAAACTTTCGCAAGGAAAGAAATATGTAAATAGAATTTTATCGCACCTATTTTATATCGGCAAATTCAACTGCTTTTGCCTTTATTAATTAATAAAATTAATTTGTGTTTTTAAATAATAAAATCATTTGACATACCCGATGTTACAACAATTGTTCAAAATTTTATCCACCAATGTGTAAACACATTTGGGTCCGTTGTACTCAGTTTCTACGAACTAACACAAATGTTGTCTTGTTTCACCATAACACAAATGCTTCACCATAAATTAAAACGATATCCATCAACTCCGAGTACACGCAAACCATTTTTGACACTAACTACCCATTTTTGACACTAACTACTAAAAACCTATTGTAAACACCACAGATAACAGGTAAATATCGCAACGACGATTGCAAAATCCGAATTCAGTATTCGGAGTCGCTGAGGCCACGTGGCGAATGACGCTAGAGACTACAGTTGTCCAGCTATGTAGTGGTTGAATGTACTATAACTTCAATATTTTTTCTCTCGGAAACTATAAGGATTTTACAAAAAATTTTTTTACGATATTGATTCCATTTCTCATGCTGCATCTATTCCCAAATTTGTTTGGATAAGTTGTGAATCACCCTGTATAGTCTTTGCTGTACAACTATGTTAATCCATTAGAATATTAAAAACTGAAAAATATTGCATGGCCGAAAATTTAAATATTCTGTCGTGGGGTAACTTTGATCGATGTAGTGGGGCAATTTTGAAAAGTCTGCGAAGTATCTTTAAGTAATAAAAGATTTAAGTTAGGGCAACCTATTGTTAATAGAAGCCGTTATTGTTTTGGTGAAAACATTATTTAAAGAACTTACAACTGCGCAAAGAAAAATTGTTATTTTTTTTATTGCAGAATATTATTTATATTTACTTTACATTTGTATATGAGTTAAATAATATTTTTGTACCGTAAAAGATAATGTATCACGGTTAATATTTTAAAAGACCGATTATTACTAAAATACGTGTAAGAATGGGTCATATTTTAAAATTGCATATTACCATTTATAATAGGTTTATTTCTGGAGCAATTATCAAACAACAGGACCATGCATAATGGATTAGAGTTTCCTCAGAACAAAATTAAAATTACCAACCTATCACACAATATACCGCTTTGTCAACGGCTAAACTACTAATAATGAGTCAGAAAGAAATAAATGCGATGTTACAGAATTTTTCGATTAACAGATTCTAATAGTGACCGTAAAAACTCTTATTGTCTTGCTCCTTAAGTTCTTAAGTATTATAACTTACTTTGGCTTGGTTTGAAGGCTTTCTTGACAACTGTTAATAGCTAAACAATCTCGGGGATTGTTGTCACGTCGTTGATTTAGGTTTCTTGATATTATAGAGATGGAAGGATTCCTGAGTCACATCAGTGGAATCCGGACATCCGCTTCATCGTGGAAATACATAGAACAAAATGGTACTCCACCATTCCTATCTACCCTTACCAAGAGAAAACAAGGCGGCGCTTTGGTGCACAGCGTCTACAGAAAGCCAACTCGCACATGTAGATATCTAAAGGCTTAGTCTTATCACTACCTAAACCAGACAGAATATTATCGATATATTGGTACATCGAGCACAGGCCGTTTGCTGAGCAGAACATTTAGTAGAAGAATTTATGATATACTCTTAGAAGAAATGGATATACAAATGATAATATCAAGCAAGCCATCAGAAAGACACTTAAGGACAAAGTAAAAGAGAAATATGTGGCAATAACCTTTTATATAAAGATGTATGGCGAAGATAGGCCTTATCCGAAGGAAATACAATACTGTCTACCATACCTCAAGGATTATGGGGACTGCCTCAAGACAAGCTGCGGGAATGATTTGCTCAAGGCCCCACAGCATTCCATGTATATACAAAAAAGTATACATTGTACAAACGGAAAGTCACGTCGGCGTCGGTACGAGGTTAAAATGCCACTGCAGGAATAACAGTAGTTATGAAACACAAGACAGGGTACCCAGAAAGTAATTAATACCAGAACTGCAATGAAAGAGAGAAGATTTTGCCAAGGCTCTTCAGAGAGATAGTAAAAAATCTTTTTTTTTTTCTATGCAAGATAATTTCAATCGATAAAAACTAACTGGAAATTTAAGATCACTCATCAGCAAAAATCCAGGATGAGAACGACACAGACCAATGACCGTATGCCATGTACGCAGCAAATACATATAAATACTTACTAGAGGACTTAATATCAAGTTTTTTCTGAATAATAGAGCAATATAACTCCTGGAACGTCAAGAAACGTAAACGTAAGTGACAACCAGTACGAAAATTCTTCAATCTTTAATTTATTTCGCTCTTGCAGCTACAACTAGTGATTTAGTTTTCAGCTTGACATGCTCAATAAGGACAAATCGCCATCAGTAAAGTCACTGCAGAAACAATCCTATTTTCTCATAGACTAAAAGCAGGGTGTTACCGTCTTAAGTAGGACAATCTGTAGAGAAATCAACAAGGAGATGGGAAAGACGAAAATAACCAAAACCAGTTTTTTAATGGTTTACATTTTTACATATTTAAATTAAACATTCCTGTCCGAATAATGTGTCCGACAAACACTTTGTAACCCTGTGTAATCGATTTCCTTTTCAACGCGAATTTTTGCTTTAAAATTGCGCAATTTAATCCCTTACAGAGTAATTATCTAGCCTTTAAAAAGTAGCTGTTGTAGAAATCCGGTACAGTGAACATATTGTTATCTCTTTGTCGATGGAACATATTCAGTGAATTGGTGATTACACTTTTGCAAAATGGATGGGCATTCAGACAGTGATAAGACCTAACTAGAAAGCGATTGACATTTATTTGAAAGAGGCCATTAACTTATTAAACTATGCACTTAATCAAACCCTATTTCAACCCTTTCATTGTCGACATGCTTCTTCACTAGACGCTGAAGTCTATTCTCGCCTCGCAGATATTGCTTTGTCTGCTCTGCCACTATGTCACACATACATGAGGATTATAATAGCTCTTTGATAGATAATTAATGTACACAGTATAATATGTCTATAAATAGGGAATTTCACTTGTTGACACGTATATGTGTTCATTTTATTCTACTGAAATACATTTTCAAATATGAATACAAGAGAGATTTTGTAAAAGTTTCTGTGAATGGAAACCAGGACGGCTCGCAATTTTCACATATTTATTATTACAGTTTTGAATTATGTTTTCTTTTTCTTCTTCTTTCAGTAATAAACTCACTATTATTATTTTAGCATACATCTTCAATGTAGTAAAGAGGTTGACTGAAATTAATGGAATTTTTCTGATATAATTAAATTTCGCATGGCGTAGCATGTCGTTAACCTTAAGCCAGTTGTCGGATGAAATTAGGTCAAATGAGGATTCAGTTCTGTAATGTTAATTACAAAGCCATTAACATTTGCTGTTTTGTCAACATTTTTTGCACCAGTAGCGGATTATTCAGGTGATGTTTTCTCCTCAGTAATTTCCAAGAAGACTAGGTATATTATCATTATAATAATCTGCCATGTGCTAAACGTGAACTCGTTTTAACAGTTCTAGTACATTGGGTTGCTAATTACACAGCCACACAAAAAAAGTTGTCTATACTTTTCATGCGACATATGTTATCCGTAGTATTTTTGCCTCCTGATCACAAATCCGGTGTCAGAATTGAGCTATCACATCACAGGAATTTCCTAACCTCAAAAAACAGGTCAAAAATAGCAAAAATTCACGAAAAAGTGCTAGAAAAAATACAAAAAATTCTTTTTTCTATATTCAAATGTTCAATTATATGGTATGGTATGGTATGGTATGGTATGGTATGGTATGGTATGGTATGGTATGGTATGGTATGGTATGGTATGGTATGGTATGGTATGGTATGGTTATATGGATTTATATATTTTCCCCCGCCAAACGTGAATCCGCTGTCAAAATTAATGGTTCTTTTTCTAACCTCAAAAAAAAACAAGTCAATGAAGGTCAGATAGCACGAATTTTCAAAAAATAACAGATTCGCGCCAAATTTGGTTTACGGGGGTTTTCGGGGTCGCTGATCACGGATCCGAGGTCAATTTTGCAAAATTCAAGATGGCGGATCCAAGGTGGCCGACCAAATTTTAAAAAAAATAGCACATTCTCCTCAAATTTGGTATACGGGGGTTTTCGGGGTCGCTGATTGCGACTTCTATGTCAAAATTGCGAAACTCATTTTGTAATATTTTTGTATACTTTATAACCTGAGTATCCAATCATGTTTTAACCTTCTTAAAGTACATAGGTAATTGATTAAATTTTTAAAAAGGAATTTTGTTAATCTCATCTCGGATTCGAGATCAGTGACCCTAAAAATCCCCGGATACCAAATTTGGCGCGAATCTGTTATATTATTTTTTGAAAATTTGGAAGGTCATCTTGGATCCGTCATCTTGAGTTTTGCAAAATTGACCTCGGATCCGTGATCGGCGACCCCGAAAACCCTCGTATACCAAAGTTGGCGCGAATCTGTTATTTTTTGAAAATTCGTGATATTTTTAGGTTCGAAAAAGAACCATCAATTCTGACCGCGGATTCACGTTCGGCGAAGTTTTAACAAAGATACAAACCAACTCTTTTGAGTATGCAACCCCGTGAAATCCCTTGAAATAATCTCTTTTGCCCGATAATTTTCCATATGGATATTTATTTACACAATAAATATGGAGTGATTACGAAAATATAGTTAAACAACTGACTTTAGTTCTGGATCATATTTTCTAGATGGCAAGGACCACAATATGCAACATCTCTCGTATCCTAGACTAAGTGTGATTAGGCTGTAGTTATTATTACTGTTTGTACAAGCAGCAGTTCTTATATTGAAGACATCTGTTGTATTTTTACACGTATTGATGGTCCTCGCCATCTAGGAGGCATGGTCCAGAACGGAATATTGTTTGTCAAAATATATTTTTATAATCTCTGGATTTAGATAAGATTGTCATGGAACCAGAGGGATGTATGGTTATCTGGTATTAAATTTATCAGAACAACCTTTAAACTTTATTTAGAAAAAAAATCGTTTTATAACAGTTGTTCTTAATACCTTTATCCTTTTAAACAGGCATTTTTTCTTATTATACCCTGTGTTCAAAAAATAAGAGAATTATTTAAAATTTGCGGGAATTATGAAAGCATACAAATATTTTTTGTAGGTCGGTAGTACTGTCCTTGATATCTAACCAAAGTTTTAAGTCAATATATTCAATTGCTGCAGCGCTACTCGTGTTTTTGTAAACATACGAAAATGAGTCCTATCGATTTTCACTATATCTGATTTAGTTGAGCAAATAAATTTTCTTTGTGGTATGAATATTCTACCGCGAAAATATTGAGGATGTTGCAGAAGGCCTTTACTGATGAGGTTATGTCGGAAAAAAAAATTTACAAGTGGAACAAAGACTTTATAAAACGGCAGAGAAAGCGTTAAGGACGAACAGCGTTCCGGACAACCAGCGTTCCGGACGACCATCAACGTCAGCTGATGAACAACACGTTAATCAAAAACCGTCAAATAACAACAAGAGACCTTGTTGATACTGTTGGCATTTCAAAAGGTTCGGTAAATACCATTTTAAAAGATTTGTTAGATAGGCCTTAGATGCGTCAAATCTCGTTTGGTTCCAAAACGCTCAACATTTTTTAAACAATGATTTCTGCCAACCAAGACGTCATGAAATGCATCACGCCATTATTCCATGGCTAGAAATTGGCCTCAATGATTTGGGATCGAGGGGGATTATCCCTCTTTATCCTGCCTCATCTCATGTAGGCCTGGACAGCCTTCGTAGGTGGGCCCCATCCGTCGTCTACCCCGACCGCAAATGCGGCCGGTGTAAGCGCTTTGTGGGACCTCCTTTTGTCCTGGCTGGGCCCCGCCAGCTAGGGCCCTTTCTTCTGGCGCTCTTCTTGCTTCGCCGGCTCGTCTGTGTAAACCCCGGGGGTGGTGTCATGTTTATGGTTGGCTAGGGTACTGCGGCTATGCAGCCTGGGATGCGCTTTTCTAAGGTGGCCCTTAGGCTAGCGCGGGAGGGGAGGTAAGGGTAAGGAGGGTATGGGGGGTGTGTATGTGTGTGTGTGTGTGTGTCGTTGTCTTCGTTTCTTGATCCTGGCGGTCTCTGAAACAGAAAAGGTTAGCGGGCAGGGGGGGGGGTCATTGGGGTGGTCACCCAGGGTCAAAAAGTTGGTGTCTAGGTCTTTTGTGTTTGTCGGTCACGTCGGGTACGTAGTCAACGGCTTGCCTGAGGAGGGGATTGTCATGTCTAGCGGCTACGTCAAATCGTTTCTCCGCGTTTTGTCTTATTGTCTGTGTAGCGTTTGTGTATTGTAAGTCTCGTAATATGTCAGTGTTTCTTACGTACCAGGGCGCGTCGGTGGCCGTGCGGAGGGCTATGTTTTCCACAGCCTGTAATGACTTTAAGTGGCTTTTTGCCGCGTGACCCCACGCCGTGGAGGCGTAGGTTAGCTGCGGTTGAAGTACCACCTTGATAAGCGTTCGCTTATTCCTTAAACTGAGGGTGTTTCCACCTTTGAGTAAGGGATAGAGCCTAGCCCTGGTGGTCTTCGCTCGCGCCACCGTCTCCACGATGTGCGGTTTCCACGTGAGACGCTGGTCCATCGTCACGCCCAGGTATCGTGTTTGTCGATTCCAGGAGATGGGTTCCTGGGATAGTGTCAGTCTGTCGAGGTTTTGTGGGATTTTTCGTTTGGTAAAAAGGATAGCCGAACTTTTGTTGGGATTAATTTTGACTTTCCACCTGTTGCACCAGGTTTCAAGTTGGTCTAAGGAGCTTTGGAGGAGGTAGACGGAATATCTAGGATCTACGGATTGGGATGTGATTGTCAGGTCGTCGGCGTATAAGTATATGTTGGTGTTGGGGGGATGTGGGATGTCGGAGTTGTAAATGGTGTATAGGTGTGGGGACAGGACGGTGCCCTGGGGGACACCGGCCTCCATGGGACGGGTGGTGGAAAGGGAATCTTGGATTTGGATGCGGAATTTTCGGTGGTGTAGGTAGGATTTTATGAGTTTGGTAAAGTATATGGGATATTGGTTGGTGAGCATTTTCATCAGTAGGCCTTCATGCCAAACCGTATCGAAGGCCTTTGCGACATCCAGGAATGCATCATTACTAGAAACGAGATCTACACTTACAACCCGGAAACAGCCGATCAATCGAGTGAATATCGTGCAAATGTCTCTCAAAAATCAAGGTCATGTTGACAGTTTTCTTTGATTACCGTGGAGTGGTGCACTATGAATTTCTTCCAAACGACCAAACTGTTAACGTCGTTTGTATGATGCTATTCGCCGTAAAAGGCCGGAATTATGGACAGACAACTCTTCGTTTTTGAACCATGATAATGCACCTGTTCACACAGCATTGATAATTCGAGACCATTTCGGCAAAAATTCAACTCACATCGTTCTGCAACCACCGCATTCGTCTAATTTAGCACCGAGTGACTTCTAGCTATTCCCTAAACTCAAAAGACCGTGAACACCGTTTCGACTCGATCGAAAAAATAAATGCCGAATCGACGAAAGCATTGAAGGTCATACCAGACTTTTGAGACTGTTTCAAAAGTTGGAAAAAACGTTGGCATAAGTGCATTGTATCTGGTGGGGATTATTGTATCGGGTGGGGATTACTTTGAAGGCGACGAAATTGATTTGGAAGCGTAAATAAAAAAAAATATTTTTTAAACGAATTCACCTTATTTTTTAGACAACCGGTTACACTATATTATCCTCTTTGATAATACTAACTTTATTCAAATTATTCTCATTTAGATCAAATAAATGATTTCTTATTTACAATGTCTTTTAGAGTCCTCCATAAGAAGAACTACATGTCAGTCAAATCAGGACATCCTGGGAAATAAAAAATTGTCCCTTTATAAGCAAAGCGTGTTTTTGCTAAAACAGGATGAGATTATTATAGAATACCTTTTAATTAAAGAATAAATAGAAGTTGGTTCCATGATAATCTTGGTTTTATCTATTGTGAAGGGACAGTAAACAAACTAAATTAGTATACAATTTGTTAAACAGTGTCGTGAGCCAAATGTCTAGTGAACCACGTAGATAACTATAAGGGGGCCAAATGGAAATAGCAGTAATACCTACCAGACAACATAAATGTTCATTCAAATAAAACATGTAAAATATAAAGTCCTCAACAGAATATACATAAATTCTTTAAAATCACAAGCACCTGAAATTTGTGTGGTGTTTTAAGTTTGTATTTTGTGGATTCACGTCGAAACATGTAACCTTATACATTTTTTATGATTTGATTATCACCCGCAACGTAAAGTTAAACGATAATACAGGGAATCCTATAAACAAATTTGATGTATCTGTGTCACAATTTTTGTTTTAAAAATAGTACATCCTTCCCTGTTGATATATGCTGTATTGTCAAGTTTTGTGACTACAGGTATTTCAAAAAGATATCTTTACATTCTTGGGGCGAAAATAATAGGATTTATGCCATTTTCAGCTTAAGAAGCTTCATTTTTAGGATACATCAATTTTGATACAGCTCTGTTCTTCCAAAATATTGTACCTTATTGGTACATTATAGCAATTTTACTGTTTGTGCCATGTTTAACATTCTTAAAAAAAATGATGTATTTTGAAATACAAAACTTTAGGTTATATGTTCTCTTTATTTACTTAACCTAATTTTAAAAACCAAGTTAATGTAAAGTCGAAATTTTCAAATAGCTGTTTAAGATTAAGTAAATATTCATTATAAATATTCACATTCATTCACACTTGAGCCTTTTAATGAGGGAAAACTGAATATGCTGGAATATTTTAAACTTTAGTCTTTTGCAATTCGTTTTTATTATTGCCAAAGTGGAGTCATATACTGTGTTGTAAGGGTAAATAAATAATTATATTTTCTTCAAATAGAATTGCAAAGCCAATTTGACTGCTCAACGATGCAGAAATATATCCGAGTCGATACCACCCAAGGAAAGTTTAGCTTAGTTCATGAATTAAGAAAATTTGGTAAAAGAAACAACAGTGTAAGTTAGTCAATCAAAGAAGTTGTAGTATCTTGTAAACCTTAAGCCCTAAGTAAATATTTTATATTAATGAAAAAAATAAATAAATAAATAAATGAAACATACACTTTATTTAAAGCAAAATATGTACATTAGTAAATATGCACAAGAAAAATATATCCCTTACTACAACCATTTTCCTCTCATCTATGATTGGGTTTTTTTCATTTTTATTAAAATTATAGAAACATTTACCCACATAGAATTAAAAAAAACCTGTGCAAAATTTGAATCTAAGTGGGGTAACTAATATACAGGAAGTTCTGAAAGTCCGTCAGGAAAATCAGGAAGGTGATTCTACGGATTAAAATTATAGCAGAATGTAATAAAAAAAATTCAAATTGTCAATTACTTACAGCTTGTCAAAGTTCATTTTTTTAAATTTAAACATTATTGAAATGAGAAACAATATCAGAAAAAAATATGTAGGCACTCTTTGTTCAAGCTAATACATGTAATCGTTTAGCAGGAAATCGCTATTAAAATTTTATTAAACATCAAATTTCTTATAATTCTTTCTGTAATTAATCAAGTTGTCATGCTTCAAATAAATGTCATTAGTAATTTTAGTGTTACGAATTGTAACGAAAAGTTTGATTGTTCACCATAATATTTTTTTCAGCTCTGTAATAGCATTGAGAAGAAATAAGATGAGGAAAATGAATTTACTAATAATATTTTATTTACTAACGAAGCTGGATTTACTAGAGATGGTATTATCATAATACTCATAATAATCATAATAATAATAGAAAACTAACAAAAAATAACAGATTTTCAGTACTATTTTATCATAACAAATATTCGTAATGAGATCCATTCACTTCAATAAATTTTCTGATACGTATTAAATATGACCGTCTGGCACGATTAAAGACACCAATACTATTTCGAACCACTTCACACCTACCGATAATCCTTCGTCGTAGATCGTTGACGTCATTTATAGCTGTTTCATAAACTATCGACTTTAAGTGCCCCCAAAGAAAACAATCCGTTGAATTGAGATCGAGTGATCGAGGTGCTCAGCTTCCACCTCTCCCTATCCGACAATTACGAATTTTTTTCTGATATTGTTTCTCTTTTCAATAATGTTTAAATTAAACAAATCTAGGTTTAGGTAAGGCCTCTAGCGGCGCTTAATGAAACTTCGGTTCAATAGAACTTCATCTTCTTAGGGGGTGTGCCAAACGAGAGAATAATAGAACTTGAATTAAATCAATTATTTAAAAAAAAATAACTTTGACAAACTGTAACTTCCAAACAATTGTTAATTGGAAAAAAAATGTCATGACATACTGCTATTATTTAATCCGTAGAATCACCTCCCGGAGATTCGTGACGGACTTTCGGAACATCCTGTATTTATATTCAGACATCAAAATGCATTTTTATGGACGGCTCTGCCTCTGGATCAAGCTGCTGAGGTGAAGTTTTTGGCTGCATATTTACACATTTTCGTCTACAATAATAATATGGTTTCGACATTGTTATTCTTGGATTAGTTTTGTCACTTTTTAAATGTCATGTTATTACTTTACGTTCTCCAAAACTTCACGGACTTAATTACTTCAGGCTTACTTTTACTTCGCGACTGCTGATTCGCTATGTCCGGTTATCGCGAAGTAAATATTTGTAGGTGTAAATTAATAGGGCATTAAAAATGTTACATTTTTGATCCGAATGTAAGAACAGAAAAAAAAATAGCCCGTGGGCCAACGTCCGACTCTGCTGTCAAGAAAAATATATGACGTGTATGCATGTCGTAATCAGAAAAAAATAGGTAGGGGATTTCAAAATAATATAAAGGGTTTGAATTTTTATATACATATTTTCTTGAGATCAAGAAAATTTTGTAAAATTTCACATTTTACTTTTTTTTCTAGATACAACAGGGCCAAAAAAATAAGATAGTAGTATTACGTGATTTCTCCTGTTCACTAATATTTTTCTAGAACATGCATAAAGTAAATTAATGAACATACAAGGCGTTTTATTAAAAATTCGATTAAAAATTACATGCAATTTAATGGGAGATCCTTGATGTTACAATTTGATCCAAATTGAGGCAAACAGGTTATCAAATATTGTTTTTTTTTTCAATACCAAAATTGAAAAGAAAAGTTGTATAATTCTAGTAATAATTTCAAAAATAATATTTATCCTGAAAGAGGGTTGGTTATTATTTTATTTTTCACATGTTATAGCTTAACGAAAACTCGCTTAATTTTAGCACAGTTAAAACTAAGAAGCCATCCGATTGTTTTTCTCACTAAATTGGAAAATTAACTTATTAAATAATATTTCCAATACAATGTAAATTAATTTAGGATAAAAAAGAATTTTAAATATTTATTTATGAAAATACGAGATTCTATTTATTTTATTATTGAAATACTTCTTATATGTAACTTATCTGCTCGTCGTTGATAATTTACTTCCACATTTCCCTCTTCATATACCATTTCAAGTATTTTCATTTTGCACATTCAAATGATATGTAACCACAATATCGCGATCGTCTATTTAATAAATGAAGCTATTCACGTGGAGCTGTGTGACATGAAAAGAGATGCGATATGTGTACAGTCGAAATATTTTTAGACTATAAAAATTATATATATGGTCGCACCATAATTTGGTGTCATGTTGATGTAATGTAATGTCATGAGGATACATACTCTAACTCAGAATAAAAACAATTTATTTGACTCAATTGGTAAAACGTATGTAACCTCTTTTGAAATAGTTTACGTTTAGATAGTGCTTTAGTTGCCGAAGATGTTTCAACTACAATTTTTTTTGAGCATATTGGCAATATTTTGCTAAAACAAATATTTTATACACAGCTTTAGAATATACTCGTACATATAAAAAAATAAATAAGAAAATAAACCACAGATGGTTATTTTTTATAAGGAAGAAGGAAATTATTTATTTTAATAATTTTATAGACTTATTACGGGTAATAAACAACATTTACGAAAAATTAATAAAACAAAAATCATTAATGTTCTAAAGTCCTAAAGAGCTAAAAGGCCATTATTATCAAGAAAATTGGTCATAACTTTTTTATTTGCGGTTTATTAAATAATTAAAAAGCTTAAAAAGATCATTAAAAACTCTTGCGAAAATATTTTATTATTCTTAGAGCGTAGGAGCACCATTAAAAGCGGTTAAAATTGTGCAGTATAAATGAGGCAACATTGGATTAGATCATATTTAATTATAATTATTAATTCAAGAAAAAAAAATGAAGTTCAAAAGTAGTATAACAAAAAATGTGGTCACAAAATATTGTCCCAATACAGTAAATGCAGTTTCTCTTGGAATTAATTTTTAGCTGTTTAGTTTTATGAAAAAACATAAATAACGTTATTCACAATAACGTTATACAATTTTCAAGGGGCAAGTAAAATCAATTTACGTCTTTCAGGTCTTTAGAATTTTTACGTTTGTAATAAAAAAATTACTTTAGGTTCATGCAATTCCTTTAATGTTGAGTTTTAGAAACTTGTGTTATTATATCTATGACTCACCAAGGTAAAAGAGACAAATATTTGTATTATATTTAGTTCAGGAAAAGGTATAACTTTTTGTAGATTAGATAAGCATAATATGAATATTATTTTTAATCTTCTGCATATAAAACTGTCAGTTTTATTGATGTAATGATTTTGTTACATCTACATATTTAATTCTTTTAACTATAGCGCTGTGAAATGAAAAGGAACATTCTATTAAGGATCTTAAGAATCTTAAATACATCTCAGATGACAACTTGTAGAGATTAAGTTTAATAGTCGATTTTTCTAATTAGCTTGATCCCAATTTTTGCCAAAAAATATTTATGTGTAATATTTTCTTTATCTTAAAAATCCTGACCATTAAAAGGGGTATTTCTGAAATAAGTTCGTTCCTTGAAAAGGGTGATAGAGAGCACGAAAATGAGCAACTTTTATTAAGAGACTGGTAGTCTAAATGCTTCTGTTTTGAGAAAATTAATAAAGAAAATTAACCATAAATGTAATCCGACCCTGTGCATCTAGTGCACATGCACGGCCAGGATGTTTCAGACTCACTACATGCTTGAAGCGCTTCTCTAATTGGCTGACGTTCTACGTGACTTCTACAATCAAGCAAATCTGGTGATAGGTCAGTATATCGTCGGTCAATCAGTAGGTCGTCGACGGGAAAGGCCGCAGCATGTTTTCGATAACGAAGAAAACATCATAAACGTCGTTGAGGAAGATCCGAGGCGCAGTACTCGCGACATTGTCCGAGAAGTGGGTGTATCTAACAGTACCGTGTGACCTGTATTACTGTATTATTACACCCCTATCATCCACAAACGGCCTGAACCCTTTGCCTGAGCTTGGATATTAAATTTAATTTATCAGGCATTTAATACCTGAGCATTAAATAACAATAATTTTCAGCCCCGTGTGGAATTTTGCCAATGGTTCCGACATCAAATAGCATAAAACAGGATTTTACAAACAAGGTGCTTTTTATGGATGAATGTTGTTTTCCTAGAAACGGCATACTAAATTTTCACAACATTGACTGTAATCCAATCAAATTACTTTTTCAGGTGCCAAAAAATAGTTCCGTAGAACTACTTAACCCCACCTGAATTTTTGTGCTTGTGATTTTCAAAATGGCGTACAAAGCTTGCAAAATACAGTTTTTTCATTTATAAAGAAAACTAAACATTTTAGAAAAAAAATGTTTCAACAAAAGTTGTAGGAATTTTGTAATACGAATCGAATAAGCCCAAACCGGTTTTGATGGATAAATAAATAGCTGTATTTTTTCCAAAATAAATATTTTTTTATGAAACTTGGTGAAAGGATAGCTCTTGGTGAGCAAAATAAAATGATTTTTTCAAAATTAAAAAATATTTTGCAGTTTTTGTAAAAATCGAGTTGTTAGAAAAAAGGCGTTTTTGTAAAATCCCCATAATCCATAGGCCGCCACATCTTTAGGAACGGGGTCGGGCTTAAAATTTTCTTTAATAATTACATTATTATGTGCAAATATTGTGCGATCCCCAAATCGATTTCAAATACCGCAAAAAACGATCCGAAAAATCGTTTTTTTTTCGGGGCCATAAAACTTTGATTAACTTTTTGATTTCAATTCGTATTAAAATGCTGATACTACCATTCGAAAGTTGACATTTTTTCACAAATTTAAAAAAAGTCTGCCCTACGACCAACAGGGGCCGAAAAAAAATGTATTTTTTCGAAAAATGTCCACGACCTCATTTATTAATATTAAGGGCTGAAATTTACACTTTATAGTTGAATACTTGTACTTCAATATAAAAAATAGTCCGCAACTCCCCCCTAGGCCCCCTTTTTGTGAAAAAATGTCAACTCAACTTTCGAATGGCAGTATTGACATTTTGATACAAATTAAAATCAAAAAGTTAATCAAAGTTTTACGGCCCCGAAAAAAAAACGATTTTTCAATTGTTTTTTGCGATATTTGAAATCCATTTGAGGCTCGCACAATAATTGCACATAATAGTGTAATTATGAAAGAAAATTTTAAGCCTAACCCCATTCCTAAAGATGTGGCGGCCTATGAATTATGGGGATTTTACAAAAACACTTTTTTTCGATAAACTCGATTTTTGCATAAATTATAAAATATTTTACAATTTTGAAAAACTCAATTTATTTTGCTCAGCAAGAGCTATCCTTTCACCAAGTTTCATAAAAAATTATTTATTTTTGAAAGAGATACAGCTATTTGAAAAAATTGCGATTTTTAGCGGTTTTTTGCGATAACTAATTTATTTATTTATTGATCAAAACCGGTTTTGGCTTATTCGATTCGTATTAAAAATTCCTACAAATTTTTTGTTTTGTTGTTTGTCTTTTCTAAAATATTTAGTTTTTTTTATACATGAAAAAACTGTTTTTTTTTTTTCGAAATTTGGACGCCATTTTGAAAATAAAGCCCAAAAATTTAGGTGGGGTAAATTAGATGCTATTTTTGTCTCATATGTAAGTAAAACGAACCAATTATTCACCAATTTTTCTTCAACATTTTGCTACTGAATTAGTCACATACATTTCTAAAGAAAGTTTTTTTTTTGTGTGTGGAGCCCATTATATCATAAACTAATTCAACTGAGACAAAAGAAAAACAAGCTATCTAGACAAAATTCCCCAAAGCCTCCACCTACGTTTCTTTCAGAACTAGAGCGACGAGAAAACACCCATAGTTTTATTACTATTCCCAGCCTCCCTGTCTGTGTCTACACTTCATCGGCGGCGTTCAGGTCAAACGATCCCCGAGACCTAGTTCTTTCTGTTGCAACAATTGATCTGTTTGTTGGACCGACGACGCGACGCCATGACGAGTCTTCCCTGGCGCCGCAATAGGCGCCACGAAGCCAGACGCTTTTCCTATTTGGGGATTAATCACAGCGTTGCGACGGATTTCTGTTTCGTTTTCCTTCCAGAGATATATAGGTGAGCACACAGAATCCCAAGCGTTTAACTTTTACAATAGTTTTTGTCAGTACGGTTTGTAGAATAAATACTTTACCTTTTAGATAAGTATAGTCAGTTAATTCCTTCAATAAACTAAAGAAGTAACAGACAACACTCAGTGCTATAGAACCAGATTTTTCGTTGCACTTCTCTGAAAGTAACACATAATAATATAGTAAAAGTAAATTCAGCAAATTGCTAATGTTTTTATTTCCAATCATGAACAGAAACATGGAAGCAGATGCAGAACTTTTAAATTAACCTATTTCCTGTTGTTATTGTAAATATTTGGCCTTTTATGCGATCAAGAATTTTTTTCATGACTTTATTAATCAGAAATATGGGTAATAGTTATGCTTACCTTGCGATAATGGATCCATATCCTTATAAAATGTGTTATATATGTTATTTTATTTAGTTGTGATTTTTCTAAAGTAGTTGTAAGGTGTCTTGTTATTCACCTACAAAAGCAATAGCCTTTTGGTTAAAGTTTCTGTGATAAACACTGTTTGTTTATAATTGTGTACAAAAATTGTCATATATTTAATTGTATTCTTACCTCTTATTTTTTATTGTACTTGATATATAAATAAACATTATTATTATTATTCATTTTGTGATATTGATATATTCTTCATAACAGATGTTGAAGTACAAGATTCTACTTGAGTTGCGGTTTCTATTATTTTTGTATTTTTTGCACTTGAGTGATTAAATAGCTTCTACATACTCCAATCTTTCCACGTAGTGATTCCTTTATATGTATATCTTTCGGATATTACTATATCATCAAGCATCATATCTCTTCAGGTTGACCAAATCTCCATCACCTTTGACTAAATGGAGGCCGAAAGTTGTCTTAATCTATACACATAGGAGCATAGATAGATGACCTAAATGAAAGATACAGTCTATGCGTGCATCACTTTGAGGAACGAAATGTTTTTAAATCCTTTTAGCGTTTGTGGTAATATGCGACACCTAAGTACTTCATTGTCATCACACAAGGGAACTTCAAAAGTATTTTCAGTAGTCCATTATTCCAGGCCTATGATACTTCTAGCAGAAATACATACCTTGATGACGGAGTGTTCCAGTTATCCCAGAAATTAAATCTAGTTATATGATAATATGTACCTACAGAGTGTTACTAAAAAATATAATACAAATGGAGAAACTTTTAGTTTTTAATTTATCTTTAAGACTATTTATTTCAGTAAAAGTTTTGCATCAATAAATCGTACCTAATTATATTATGCATCCTCCGTGAGGTCACCACTGCCATCAACTAAAAGGGTAGCAAACGTCTTTTCAGTTGTCCAGCTTCATAATTAATTTTGCCACTTCTTGCGAGACGGCACTGATTTTATGAATACCGACCACGATTCGATGACGCTTTCCACTAACATATCTGAGAAATAATCGACGTTCTACGAATCCGGGTGGACATAAAGCAACATATTTTCGATAAAAACTTAAATAATTGTCTCCCGGCACAGTAAAAGAATGTCGTCTCTTGGATTTGGTATAGGGAATTTTTATAATTAAGGCGGATTTCACATCTTCAACATCGTCAATTGTTAAATTGACTAATTCATCAGAACGGCACACGCCTGCAACCCCCAATATTAGGATAACCTATAAAGAAGCTTTTTAAAAATGTTCTTTTATTTTTAAAACGTTTACCTTCATCATCAAATATAAATTATAAGGTGTACTATTGAAAAAGCAATCAACTTGCTCCTTTGTAAATACTCGCGATTTTTTCGGTACATATCCCACATTTTGTGCCTTGAGAAAAGCACGTAACTTTGAATATTTCCTTTATCAATTCCCTTCTTTATATCCAACGTTGATCGCAACATTGAATATTGTGGCTTCATTTTAGTTGCTAATTTTGAGAAATACACCATCAATACATCTTCTGAATACAACTTAATGTTTTCTTTTTGCACCAATCCATAAAACGTTGGTAAACACATTCATAAATTTCTCGAAATTTCTTTGGGAGAAAATTCAAAGAAACCCCTTTCGCACACTCCAGTATCTCCTCAGTACACATAAATCTTCATTAGATTCCATTTTTATAGTTTTCAGCAAACTGAACCATAAACAAATTAACTCAATTAGCAATATGGTGACTAATGACAAAGTATCCATGACTACATCGGTATATCCTACTTACCTATTCTGCTTTATTATCCAAATTTGGTTTGAATAATTTCAAAGCACAAATTAAAAATTAAATGGGGTATTTCGGTTGGGATAAAGATATCATGTTTTATTCGGATTAAAAGTGTATTTTCTGTATCGCAATTTTGCATCCGCTCGGCTAAATTTGCTCACCACTATAGTAACACTTTTAATCCTAATATAACAAGATACTATTTTCTGCTGAGGAATATTAATAATAGTTTTGTCTGTGCCAAACATAAAAATAGTGTTATACGAGTAAAATAACGTAATACGTCCCCGCCCTTTCTCTCTAGAAATTTTCTAAAGTTATATATTCTTAACCCGGTCCTTATTTTCTGGTCTTTAAATGACATTGCTATCTTGAAGAACAAAATTTTTAACCTATGGTTTAGGTTCTTAATTTTTACGTATGAGTCATTCCCAAATTCCAGTAACTTTAAACTCTTATCTCTATTGATTTTTTTTATTTTATTAATTTCTAATCCTTATCCATAGATTTCTGTCGAATAGAGAAAATATTTTGATCAGAAAACTGGATCCCCAGTATCAGATTTTCTTGTGAAGGAGAGAGCGATGTGTTTTTCGAAACGTAAAAACTACCAAATCGACGACGTAACAACCGAAACGGAAATTGTTATTACCAACTATACTTATTAAAGGATTAAAATATACTACAATAATATCATTCGTAATAAAGAGAAATAAATGTAGAATTGACAAACAAATATAGAATTTCATTTGTGTGTCAAATGAATCACCGTGTTAGAGAAAATAACACGAGCGCTTGCTGAAATAGGCAAATCAATATGTTTACAGACCTTTAGGCGTCTTTGAAAGGATCAGAACACGCTAAGATGATGCATAAACTGATCTAGGAATGTTTGGAAAAACTAATATCTGTATTACATCATATTAATAAATCTTTATTGTGGACGCTGGAACGATTATGTGTAGTGCATAACGTATACAGAGTAAGTCTAAGGTAAAAATTAATTATAAAATAAAGTATAAGGCGCTATTTATGTTTTATTTTTATTATGGATTATTTAAAATAGTCTTCTTTAGGGCGTACAGGGTATTTCAGTTTTAATCTACGAGACTTCGAGAGCAAATAGTACAATGAAAAATTTCGAGATAGTTAAAAAAAAATAATTTACTTTAAATATCTTCAGATATAATACATGTATTTGAACTAAATTTGGTTTACGTTATACTGGGTCAAGTTTCTAT
>NW_019416644.1:7419-57762 GCF_000390285.2 Anoplophora glabripennis | reverse complement strand
TATTATTATTATTGTTATTATTATTGTTATTATTATTGCTATTATTATTATTATTATTATTATTATTATTATTATGATTATTATTATTATTATTATTATTATTCGCCTTCTTCTTCTTCTTTTTCTTCATTTTGTGATACTGATATATTCTTCATAACAGATGTTGAAGTACAAGATTCTACTTGAGTTGCGGTTTCTATTATTTTTGTATTTTTTGCACTTGATTGATTAAATAGCTTCTATATACTCCAATCTTTCCACTTAGTGATTCCTTTATATATCCTTCGGATATTACTATATCATCAACCACCAAATCTCCATCAGCTTTGACTAAAAAATGGAGGCCGAAAGTTGTCTTAATCTATACACATAGGAGCATAGATAGATGACCTAAATGAAAGATACAGTCTATGCGTGCATCACTTTGATGAATCAAATGTTTTTAAATCCTTTTAGCGTTTGTGGTAATATGCGACACCTAAGTACTTCATTGTCATCACACAAGGGAACTTCAAAAGTATTTTCAGTAGTCCATTATTCCAGTCCTATGCTACTTCTAGCAGAAATACATACCTTGATGACGGAGTGTTCCAGTTATCCCAGAAATTAAATCTAGTTATATGATAATATGTATCTACAGAGTGTTACTAAAAAATATTATACAAATGAAGAAAGAAATAGTTTTTAATTTATCTTTTTGACTATTTATTTCAGTAAAAGTTTTGCATCAATAAATCGTACCTAATTATATTATGCAATATACAAAATTATTTTAAAAATATCACAGTTTCAAAATTTCAAAATGTAAGTAGTCATTCAAAATACTTGTTAAAAAGTTATTAGTTTAGATAAAAATTGTACCACATTGTGTATTTTAATGCTCTTTTATTTAGAAACTCCGGAAATTTTTATTTAAAAAATTGTATGAAGGCTATAGTAATGATTGCTTACTGCGAATAAAGATATTTTTAAATAATTTATTTACATCATTTTTATTTGCAAAATTATATTTATAGACTATATAGAAAAAATTATAAAATTAAAATTGTTCCCATGTTTTTATGTTCTCTTTTTCATTATACTATATTACACAGTTCCACAAAAAGGAATCGAGACAATGGAGTCTGACTAAGTCTATTTTTCTTTTTCGGGGTCGCTGAATCCAAATTTGGGGTCCATTTAACCCCATTACGTCAGAATTTTTCAAAACCTCAAAAAATAGGCCTAAAACGCAATAAATCCTCCACCCATTGACCACTCAATTCCAATAACCCCATTACCCCTTAACCCCTTAATCCCTTAAACCCTTAAACCCCATAACATCATAAAACCATAACCCTAAAATCCCAGAACTCAGTAAAAAAGAGACTTATGCCCACTTAAGCCCTGCAACACAGTATGTTCGAGCCTTAAACCCACATTCTTCAATAACTCCGAAACACCATACGAGACTTTCGTTTGTCTACCTACATTTTGCCAAACCCAGGAACAACGAGGACGTAGTAGGCTTCTGTTCGCTTTGGGGTGCTTTATTAACGTAAGTTCCCCTTACTTCACACTTTTCGGGGAGCTTTATTAAAGTGAGGTCTCCTTGCCTCTCACTTTTCGGGGTGCCTTCTGAAAGTGTGTTCCCCTTACCTCACAAGAATAGCAAAAATAAAATAACAAGATAAATTGACTATGTATATGTAAAAGAACGATTAAATTATAAAAAAATAAACTCAATGAAGATACTACCTTTATTCATCTTCTTTAGACCTTTTATGGTAACGTACTTCTAAAAGATGTACAGGGTGAATGCCGTTTATGATGTATCTCTTTTCAAATTCCAGCAATAGTCTGCCATCATAGTCTCACCCCATGTTCCCTGATAACGCATTTTGAGATTATGGGGTTAATGGCTTTAAGGGTTTAAGGAATTTAAGGGTTAAGGGATTATGGGGTTATTGGGCTACCCTACTCTACAGTGGTCAATGGATACAGGATTTATTGGGTTTTTGGGCCTATTTCTTGAGGTAATGAAAAATCCTGACATGATGGGGCTACATTGAATTCAGCAACCCCGAAAGCATATGATAGACATAGTCAGACTGCAGGGGTCATTTTCTCGATTTTTTTTGTGGAGCTGTGTTATTGATTGAATAATTAGGTAATACTGTTAAATAATATAGACATACATACCTACATCATGTAATAAAATATATAATTTTTATAATGTAAATTATTGTCATCATTTAATAATATTCTGAAAAGACCGATTCAATGAGGGTAGTCCCTCATTCTTGGAGCAATTTTCAAAGCAGTCGAACATGTTTTCATTAATAGTTATATTATTTTCAGAGATTGTGAAGCCAGGAATGACAACGGTGCTTGATTTATCATTACCACTATCAACTTTCCGTATTCTTTTCGCAATATTTTCTTTATTCAAAAGTGAGTCTTCAATGTAGCCTTCCGCCACAGTGCTCGATCTCCATCCTCCATGAGGTCACCTCCGCCATCAACTAAAAGGGTAGCAAACGTCTTTTCAGTTGTCCAGCTTCATAATTAATTTTGCCACTTGCGAGACGGCACTGATTTTATGAATACCGACCACCATTCGATGATGCTTTCCACTAACATATCTGAGAAATAATCGACGTTCTACGAATCGGGGTGGACATAAAGCAACATATTTTCGATAAAAACTTAAATAATTGTCTCCCAGCACAGTAAAAGAATGTCGTCTCTTGGTTTTGGTATAGGGAATTTTTATAATTAAGGCGGATTTCACATCTTCAACATCGTCAATTGTTAAATTGACTAATTCATCAGAACGGCTTACGCCTGCAACCCCCAATATTAGGATAACCTATAAAGAAGCTTTTTAAAAATGTTCTTTTATTTTTAAAACGTTTACCTTCATCATCAAATATAANCATTGTCATCACACAAGGGAACTTCAAAAGTATTTTCAGTAGTCCATTATTCCAGGCCTATGATACTTCTAGCAGAAATACATACCTTGATGACGGAGTGTTCCAGTTATCCCAGAAATTAAATCTAGTTATATGATAATATGTACCTACAGAGTGTTACTAAAAAATATAATACAAATGGAGAAACTTTTAGTTTTTAATTTATCTTTAAGACTATTTATTTCAGTAAAAGTTTTGCATCAATAAATCGTACCTAATTATATTATGCATCCTCCGTGAGGTCACCACTGCCATCAACTAAAAGGGTAGCAAACGTCTTTTCAGTTGTCCAGCTTCATAATTAATTTTGCCACTTCTTGCGAGACGGCACTGATTTTATGAATACCGACCACGATTCGATGACGCTTTCCACTAACATATCTGAGAAATAATCGACGTTCTACGAATCCGGGTGGACATAAAGCAACATATTTTCGATAAAAACTTAAATAATTGTCTCCCAGCACAGTAAAAGAATGTCGTCTCTTGGATTTGGTATAGGGAATTTTTATAATTAAGGCGGATTTCACATCTTCAACATCGTCAATTGTTAAATTGACTAATTCATCAGAACGGCACACGCCTGCAACCCCCAATATTAGGATAACCTATAAAGAAGCTTTTTAAAAATGTTCTTTTATTTTTAAAACGTTTACCTTCATCATCAAATATAAATTATAAGGTGTACTATTGAAAAAGCAATCAACTTGCTCCTTTGTAAATACTCGCGATTTTTTCGGTACATATCCCACATTTTGTGCCTTGAGAAAAGCACGTAACTTTGAATATTTCCTTTATCAATTCCCTTCTTTATATCCAACGTTGATCGCAACATTGAATATTGTGGCTTCATTTTAGTTGCTAATTTTGAGAAATACACCATCAATACATCTTCTGAATACAACTTAATGTTTTCTTTTTTGCACCAATCCATAAAACGTTGGTAAACACATTCATAAATTTCTCGAAATTTCTTTGGGAGAAAATTCAAAGAAACCCCTTTCGCACACTCCAGTATCTCCTCAGTACACATAAATCTTCATTAGATTCCATTTTTATAGTTTTCAGCAAACTGAACCACAAACAAATTAACTCAATTAGCAATATGGTGACTAATGACAAAGTATCCATGACTACATCGGTATATCCTACTTACCTATTCTGCTTTATTATCCAAATTTGGTTTGAATAATTTCAAAGCACAAATTAAAAATTAAATGGGGTATTTCGGTTGGGATAAAGATATCATGTTTTATTCGGATTAAAAGTGTATTTTCTGTATCGCAATTTTGCATCCGCTCGGCTAAATTTGCTCACCACTATAGTAACACTTTTAATCCTAATATAACAAGATACTATTTTCTGCTGAGGAATATTAATAATAGTTTTGTCTGTGCCAAACATAAAAATAGTGTTATACGAGTAAAATAACGTAATACGTCCCCGCCCTTTCTCTCTAGAAATTTTCTAAAGTTATATATTCTTAACCCGGTCCTTATTTTCTGGTCTTTAAATGACATTGCTATCTTGAAGAACAAAATTTTTAACCTATGGTTTAGGTTCTTAATTTTTACGTATGAGTCATTCCCAAATTCCAGTAACTTTAAACTCTTATCTCTATTGATTTTTTTTATTTTATTAATTTCTAATCCTTATCCATAGATTTCTGTCGAATAGAGAAAATATTTTGATCAGAAAACTGGATCCCCAGTATCAGATTTTCTTGTGAAGGAGAGAGCGATGTGTTTTTCGAAACGTAAAAACTACCAAATCGACGACGTAACAACCGAAACGGAAATTGTTATTACCAACTATACTTATTAAAGGATTAAAATATACTACAATAATATCATTCGTAATAAAGAGAAATAAATGTAGAATTGACAAACAAATATAGAATTTCATTTGTGTGTCAAATGAATCACCGTGTTAGAGAAAATAACACGAGCGCTTGCTGAAATAGGCAAATCAATATGTTTACAGACCTTTAGGCGTCTTTGAAAGGATCAGAACACGCTAAGATGATGCATAAACTGATCTAGGAATGTTTGGAAAAACTAATATCTGTATTACATCATATTAATAAATCTTTATTGTGGACGCTGGAACGATTATGTGTAGTGCATAACGTATACAGAGTAAGTCTAAGGTAAAAATTAATTATAAAATAAAGTATAAGGCGCTATTTATGTTTTATTTTTATTATGGATTATTTAAAATAGTCTTCTTTAGGGCGTACAGGGTATTTCAGTTTTAATCTACGAGACTTCGAGAGCAAATAGTACAATGAAAAATTTCGAGATAGTTAAAAAAAAATAATTTACTTTAAATATCTTCAGATATAATACATGTATTTGAACTAAATTTGGTTTACGTTATACTGGGTCAAGTTTCTATAAAATACTGTAATATCAAGATTTTTACGCAGCCAGTGGCGGAGATATGGGAAACTTATTCGAGTATTTTATAAAAAAAAATAGTACGGTCCTGTGCAAAATAATAATTGATATTTTCTGGAAAAGCATGAAAATAAGAATGAAAAATGCCTCTTACATTTTGTCGATATCTCTGACGGCAAATTTCTCTTTTTTCTTTCGAATTAGCCAACTAGGTACTGTGGGGATTTTTAAAATTCCTGTTAGAAATATTTCGGCTAGTTTCAACTAATTTAAGTAAATAATAAAGTAGCATCCTTCGAATCAATAACATATTATTTGATTATTACGAGAACTTCATTAATTTCCATGTTTTTTAGATTTCTCAATCATTTTTTAATGGCAGGTTATTTGTTTTGCGTGAATAACACCGTTTCAGTAAATAAAATTTACAGCAAAAATGAAACTATGAAACAACTTACAAAAGATGAAATACACGAAAATATAACTAAAAGGTTAATAAAAAATTACATAGTAATTCAATGCTAAAAATTAAATCAACATTGGATTAACTAACTGATAAATGATTATGGCTACTACTAGCAGTATTGAGTACATTACAGGTGTTCAAAATGGCCACCATTTGCCTCAATACATGCCCTGTAGCGTATTAAAATATTTAATTGTATGAGCTGGAGCTGAACCATGTCTTCTTTTAATTGAGCACATGCAGTTCTTATGCGACGTATGTTTCTCTGAATTTATTTGGACTTGTGGAGAAGTCCAGAGATAAGATCTGGTGCTCTCGCTGGAATAGGGTCCTGTTTGCCCATCCATCTATTAAGATAGTTGATATTTAACCAGTTTTCAACTACTCTACCAGAATGAGCACGAGCCCCATCTAATTGCAACCACATATTTCTCTTTAAGGAGGTATATCGGGTTTACTCAAATTCACAGATGTACTTGAAATTTATATAGCGTATCACACAGTGCTCCCTCTGTGCGTCATATTTTTTTGAAATTTTGTTTTAATCTAGATTTTGAGATATTGTTGTTGAAAGTTGTTCATTTTAACATAGGTTTGTATGGCGAAGATGAACGGTGCGGCTCTTTTTTTGCCCATAACTGAGAAAAAAATGTAGAAATTGTGAAACAAAACTTTTCCATAGATAGTACACAGTATTATCTTATTTTTGATGTAAAACTAATGTAAGTTTTGAACATAGTATTAGAAACAGAAACCAATAATTGCATTTCTGTCTGACTTGAGGATTAATGTGGCAACGTCGCAATCAGCTGACAGCAAGGAGGGAATACATTTGAAAGACTTGATAAAAACGAAATTGATTTCAACCATATACATTTTTCCTAAATCCCATGTACATTGTTATCAACAATAAATTATCCACAACAGATGATTTTTTGTAATGTTATTAAAAAACTAGATTAATTAAAAAATACTAGGAAGCTGTGATATATTTATTATAATAAAAAATACAGTTGATAAATCCTTTTAATATATTTAATGGTTTTTAAAACATCGTAATCATTACCCAGCAATATTTAGTATTCTTGTAATAATTAAATAATAATATTATTGATTCGAAAGATGCTGCTTAATTTTTTATTTAAATTTGTTGAAACTAGCCGAAATATTTCTAACAGGAATTTTAAAAATCTATTAGTGCACAGGCTTTGGCTATTTTAAAGGAAAATAAGAAATTCAATTTGCCGTAAAACAAAGGCATTTTGTTCACATTGTCATGATTTTTCAGAAAATATAATCAATTATTATTTTGCACAGGACTGTACCATTTTTTTTTATAAAATAATCGATTGAGTTTCCCATATCTCCGCCACTGGTTGCGCAAAAGTCTTGATATTGCAGTATTTTATGGAAATTTGATACAATATAACGTACACCAAATTTAATTTAAATACCTCTATTATCCCAGAAGATATTTATAGTAAATGAAGTTCTTTTTTCTTTTAACACTCTGTATCTCGAAAACGGTAGAGATTTCGAAATAAGTACCGTTATTTTTCATTGTACTCATTTCATTATTTTTCATTGTGCTCCCGAAGTCTCATAGATTAAAACTGAAACACTTTGTGTACATTATGAAAACGATTCTAAAATTGTTTAAAATAATTTACAAAGACTAGTACTGGAATCGACTTAAGACTTATTGTACTACTTTTATGAACAAATTTAGTTTCGAAAATACTTAGAAGTCAATAGGCGACAAACCTGGGGAATTCAAGCACTATTTTGCCAAAGTTGTACAAACAATCTTGGCACTCTTGTCTGGCGTATTGTCCTGCAACAATGACCGAAACCTATGATCATTCTTGGCAAAAAACTTAAATGTCCATAAATATTTCAAAATGTTGAAATATTACATAGCGTTTACTGTTTTAATCTTTAGGATTGAACTCATATTACCCCGCAATTTAAGTTTTTGAGCCCCCAACCTGTAGATCGTATTCACTCCTGTGACTCATTTGAAAATATTTGTAACTCATTACTTTATTTTCATTTAGACAAACAGTTTCAGTAGTTCATTAAAAAAAAATTGCATAATGATGAATTCATGAGGCATTATTTATGAACCCAAGATAATGGCTGTAAGTGTACCATAAACAAGATTTTATTTGGAATCAACACCTCACCAATTTCTCATTAGTTAATGTTTTCGTTAGAATGGGATGAAAAGAATATCGATTATAGTGTCTTAAAATAGCCTTTACCTCCCAAATTGCCGTTCCTCATCCGTTTCGTTACGTGTGATTTCGTACATAATTTTTAAGTACTTGGTATAAACAGAGCCAGAAAGATTACAATGAAGGTAATAAGTTTTTATGTATACATACACAGGGCGTCCAGGTACTTGATACAAAAAAAAAACGAGAACAAACAGATGAGGTGAAAATAATATCAGTTCTTCATATAATTTTTTTTCATACGGGCCTTCGTTAACAAGTTACGGGCCCTCAAAAATGAAAATTAAAAAGTTATTTTTATTTACAGCCTCTAAACTATTAACTTCAGCATAACACAAATTTGGTGATCGATAACACATGCGTACAGCTTGCTTTTGATCTTGTAAGTGAAACTTTATTATGCCCAACACGCCAGGGGCGGACTATGTCCAATCGTTGACAGCCCAGAATTTTTTCATAGATGACTATCTCAATCTGCCTGCATCAAAAATAAGTTTCCTGAAGAATTTTCCAACGATAATACCCTCTTAGTTCAACTCCGTAAAATTAACAGTTTAGGAAATATTTGTGATTTTATGTCACAATGCATCGCCTTCACCATTTTTTGTTTTTAATTTTTAATTGGACATAATTACTATGTTACAACCGTACACATTTTTAAAATAAGAGCCTAGAAAATCTTAGTATCTGCTAATGTAATTTTCACTCACAAAATTTGACAAACACACTTTACACAACACAAAATAGACTTACAAAACAAGAATAGGTTAGAGTAAGTTAAAAAAAATATTTAAAAGAAAGAAAACTGTCAAAATATATTCATGGATACTCAAGTCTACGAATGTTATTTGTTTGTACACGAAAAATCATTTCTGGGGTATGTCTAATATTATCACAATGGAAATTAATTATTTGTAGCAATCCATCTCTTGTCTGTACTGGAGTTGCGTACACTAAACTTTTCAAGTATTCCGATGGAAGAAGTCCATCGAGTAAAGTCTGGCGAACGTGGTGGCCATAAAACACAATGGACAAATAATTTCGTATATCAATATTGAAATGGGGAGGAACCCCATCGTGCATGAACCAAATGTTTCTTCGGGTGTCTAATGGAACATGGTCTAAGAGTGGCTGCAAATTATTTTGCAAAAACTCCAAATATCGATGTCCATTCAGACATTCCTCAAAAACGTATGGATCTATTAAATGATTACCCCAGAAATGCTATTTCGTGTACAAACAAATAGTATTAGGAAGTGTGTAGAGGTGGAAGGAGCCCATATTGAAAATGCATTTTGATAGTTTTGTTTTTAATAATTTTTTTAACTTGCTTTAACTTATTGATGTTTTTTATTTTGTGTTATCTGTAAAGTATGTTTGTCAAATTTTGTTAGTGAAAATTACATTAGCAGACATTAAAATTTTAAAAACATGTACGCTTCTAACATAGTAATTATGACCAATTAAGTAAAAATTAAAACCAAAAAATGGTGGAGGCGCCGTTCGATGTGCACTGAGACATAAAATCACAAATATTTCTTAAACTGTTAATTTTACGGAGTTGAACCAATAGGGTATTTTTCGTTGGCAAATTCTTCAGGAAACTTATTTTTGATACAGGTAGATTGCGATCGCCATCTATGCAAATATTCTGGGCTGTTAACCATTGGGTATAGTCCGCCTCTGGCGTTCTGGACAATGAAGTTTCAGATACAACTTCAAAAACAAGCTGTACGCATATGTTATCGATAACCAAATTTGCATAATGCTGAAGTTAATAGTTTAGAGACTGTAAATAAAAATAACTTTTTAATTTTCACCTTTGAAGGCCTTAACTTGTATATGGGCCGTATGAAAAAAAATTAATATGAAAAACTGATATTATTTTGATCTCATCTATTTGTACTCGACTTTTTTGTATCAAGTACCGGGATATGCTGCATACATATTTTGTATACCTTGATGTCTGGTGTCGAAGAACACTGTTTGACTTCATTTAATAAGATTTATAAAAAAATATTTTCTTGAATTTATTTGAATTAGCGTAATACATAGTAAACAATAAAAACATGTGAGAGTTAATAATACAATATAATATGTATTTTCAAATAAATTAAATGAATGGTATTGAAGTATAACATTTTTCAGATTCAGTTTCCGAGAAAAAGGAATATTTTAAGCCGATTTCTGCAGCAGCAAATGCAATCGTAATTGGAAAAGTTTGCCTCTATGATTATTAGTACAAAACTAACCAGAAATGTAGTGTGATGAAGGAATACTTCTAATATTTAATAAAGTATAGGAGCGAAGTGTATTTTGAAAAAACTGAAATAAATTCAGGGGTTGATAGAACATCACAAAATAAAACGATTTTTGTAATATGGGTCCATTGTCTTTTGATTTTGAGAAACAGGATGTCAAAGATAATTATTTTAATTAAGTTTTGACTTTATCTCTCAAAAAAAACAATGTATTGTTTTACAATAAGTTTTTTTTAATATGGTATATACGTCGGTGTATTTGATATCCTTATCTCAAGTTTTTAATGAAATTGAAATTTCAGGACATAATCGTTTGCGCATATATGGGAAGTGGTATCCAAATAACTTTTTACAAAAATGCACACTCAATCTACTCAACCTACTTTATTTTATATTTTTTTAAGGTATGTATTTTGTAATCTTCGTTCAATATTGTACATCAAGAAACTATTGATATTTTTCATTTGAGGCTCGATTTATAGGATTAACACGGGAAGAATGCAAGAAAACACAAAAAATTATTTTGTTGTACAGCGAATGAGAAGTCATTTTGCGAGTAATAATTTTACATTTAATGAATAAAAATGAAAATAAAAGCTCTAAACGATATCTATATTAAAGTATAGTACAGAATATTTCGTTGCCATGGAAGTGTCAACCAAACTTTTGAGAATTTTTTTATTTTAAAATACTCACTCTGTGCATGTTCTAATCATCATGATATATTTTTTGATACCTCGAAACCTCTCTCTACGTTAACTTTTAAACTTTAAACAAATTTTACTTAATTTCGAGAATTTTACCTAAATTATCCTATACAGGTTGCTCTTCTGACTGTAGATTTATTCTCTGTCTTCACTTTTTTTTTATAGTCCTTTACTAGTTATGTAGCTTAATGATTGAAATGTTTTTAAGTCTACCGATTCATAGAAAATTTTTAAAATTTATATGTACACAAATTTGAACTTTGATTGGGATCTCAATACAGTTTCTCGTTATTAGAACACACAGTGTACATACTATTTTGCAGTTCAACAACACCTTTAAATCTACAATTTTACACATTTCTGACAATACATGAATCTGTCATTACTAAAACGTTATATGAAACTTTTTATAATGCCTTAAGTTTAAGTCCACTCATAAATTCCTATTGTAAGTATGCTGTACTTTAATTTTATGCATGATTTATTACATGTTTTTCATTTATGGGTTAAATTCCTTTTCCATACGTCGATCAACTTGTCAAAACTTTGTTTCTTAACTATTTAGCTTTTAAATTAATTTTTTATCATAATTTTGACAGCCTGATGTGTTTCATTGAACGATTTTATCTTATATCGCTACAAATCTTCTATATTTAAATATATCTTTCATTTTAATCTTTTCTGTGTTCCACATCCCTTCTTAGGCCAGGAAAATAAGCTGGGAAATGACCACAACTGAATTTATCACTATAGATGCTAAATATTATGTACAATAACATATACAGGGTGATTCATTAATAATAGGACAGAGCTTAAGGGCATGTTGCTGACCTCAAAATAGAGCGATTAAGCCAAATATGCCTTATCCGAATGTTGCTCCTTTTCGATCTACAGGGTGTTAAAGTTGAAAAAATATATTCGATTTTTTTTAAATATCTTGAGCATCTTTGAACGGATTGTCTTGAAAGTTTGTACACCTATGTTTTCTGAGGTGGTAATTCCGGAAATGGTAACTATTTTGCAAGCACATCTAGGATGCGCTAGTTGTAGTGTTCCGTCGGAGTAAACAATAAGTCAAACTTTTTTGTCCTTCAAAAATCTGAATTTCCAATAAGAAATTATTAAACTACGTTCAATTCTAAATAAAAAAGATATACCTGTTAAAAATCGATAAACTTAACCGTTTTCGAAATAAGAACAATTTACTATTTCTTTACAAAATTATTTGTTTGAACGTACGCCTTTAAATAAGATGACTTAATTACGAATTAAGACAAACACAGTAACAACTGAAAATTTTACTATGCTTAAGTCTAATTACAAAAGATTTTCAAAGTGGCTACCATTGTTTTCAATATATTTTTTTATTCTCTCGTTAAAATTTTGCCTGACACTGAATAGACTTCTTTGTTGGTCTCTGATAATGTTAACAGATTCTTGTATTTTTTCCCACAGCTCTTCTCGAGTATGTATAAAATCTTTATAAACTAAAGATTTAACGTTACCCGGAAATAAAAATCTAGGGGATTTAAATCAGGGCTACGCGCAGGCCAAGGCACTTCGCTGTCGCGACCAATCCAACGGTTTCGAAAACTTATATCAAGATATTCTCTTATTGGTCGGGAGTAATGTGCGGGAGCACCATCATGCATAAACCAAAAGGTTTGCCGTAAATTTAAGGGGATATTTTCAAGAACGAGTCGCAAGTCATTTGTTAAAAAATTTAAATAATTTTCTCCATTAAGTGGACGGGGTAACACAAATGGTCCCAAAATGTTATCGGAAAGTATTCCACACCAAATATTTATTGAGAATTCATGCTGAAAATGTTCTCGTGGCAAGTGAGGATTTTCCAGTTCCCAGGAATGGCTATTTCTCCAATTAAATACACCGCGCCGGGTAAATGTAGCTTCGTCCGTAAACAATATTTTATTATAAAATGTAGGGTCAGCATTTTGTTGCCGACAAAGAAACTGTGCGAACCGAATTCTACCAGAAGGATCTTGTGGCATCAACTGTTGAACCGGACGAAAATGGTAAGGATACAATTTTTCTTTGTGGAGTATCCTGAAGACGGAAGGCTGACTTACACCAGTAGCTGATGAAATTCGGCGTGTGCTTGTTTGCGTGTTTTCGGCAATTCGCACTAAAACATCCTCTTCTTGCTCCGCCGCTAATACTTTAGGCCTTCCAACGTCTCGTTTAGGGCGAAATGATCCCGTTTCTCCTAATCTGTCGTACAACGTCTTGAAAAGCTTGTGGTTAGGTTGTCTGTTATTTGGATATAGCTCCAAGTACCTCGCTGCTGCATGACGACCACAATCATTACCATGTTTCTCATTTCAACAAACGAATAATCATTATGACGCGGCATTTTAATGAAAAAAATCACAAACGAAGAAAAACTAAACTGTCTAGTATTTGTAAGTTGCTTACAATTGACATAAATAATACATCACATTTCATTAAATCGTTCTTATTTCGAAAACGGTTAAGTTTATCGATTAACAGGTATATCTTTTTTATTTAAAATTGAACGTAGTTTAATGATTTCTTATTGGAAATTCAGATTTTTGAAGGACAAAAAAGTTTACATATGTTTACTCCGACGGAACACTACAACTAGCGCATCCTAGATGTGATTGCAAAATAGTTACCATTCCCGTAATTATCACCTCAGAAAACATAGATGTACAAACTTTCAAGACAATCCGTTCAAAGATGCTCAAGATATTTAAAAAAATCGAAAATATTTTTTCAACTTTAACACATTAACATTTAATATTTGGCTTAATCACTCTATTTTGAGGTTAGCAACATGCCCTTAAGCTCTGTCCCATTATTAATGAATCACCCTGTATATAACTATATCACGCTCGTGCGTCGTATATTTTATTTTGCAACTACGGCTAAAAAAAAATTCCAGGTTGCAAATTTGAAATTTAAAAAAAATGATAGATTTCAATGTATTATTATGAAATCTACCATGAAAAAAATCAGTGCGATTGTGGAAGATCCTCGGGTATCGTCCAGACTAATAATTAGTTAATTTGTTTATAAGGCCATAACTTGTAAACTATTCAACTTACCGATTCCATATTTCGTGTGAGTTATAGACAGTAATAAGGAATGAGAGGATGCGATGCCAAAACGTTCTGGTAATAATAACGCAGTTTATAAATGTTTAATTCAAAAGTCATAAATAAACTTCTTCTGTTTATAACTATCTAATCAATATTTTTTGACGCTCGAGGGCTAGTTTTCTAGGTTTTTTGAAGACGAAAAAAAGTACCTACTTTACTGTTTTCTCGTGGAAATGAACGGAAAAAAGTTATAAGCGAAAAACGTGAATTTACGTAAAAATTATACAATTACTGTGGAAAATATGTTATTGTACATAATATTTGGCATCTATACTGATAAATTCAGCCGAAACAAAAAGTCGCGTCCAACTCTATATTTCCTGGCCTATTTTATGTTAGTTTTGTCTATATTTTAAGTAAATATCCCTTAATATATTTTAAAATAATTTACATTTTGGTATCTTATTGTATGGTTTATTTTATCATATGAACAAATCATAACATTACATTCTCAAATAATGCAGTCGTTCATAGAAACATCATATAGTCTTGCTTTTAGCTTTGAAAAAGTTTGATCACGCAAAAAACAGTTGCTACAAAGAGATCTTTTTCTTTCCACATTTTACTTGGGACTGTTTCTTTTTTAGTAAAAAGGGCAAATATGTTTGTTGACTTCATTTGATAGGATTTGTTTGAATGAGCTTAATACTTAAATAAAAGGTAAAAAGGAGAGAGCTAATAATAAAGTGTATGTATTTATGAAAGTACCTATATATAAATGTTAGCTGAAATAAAACCTTTGTTATACATTTCCAAGGAATTTATAAAATTACAAATAAAGGAAAACAGAAACGTTAGCGTCTATTTATGTGCATTACCAGGTATGCAGTTTATTACAAAGTTTGTTCTCATAATGTAAATTACCAACTTTTTTCGTATTTTCCTCTGAAAGAACACATTGGCGAAGTAATTTGCTTTTAAATCGAGCGTGGCTGTTGCATGGAGAAGCATTATTTTACACGAGAACGACTGCCGCGTAGAGTGCGCCACTTTTCCCTTGACACGTCTAATTAATACCAACTACACCGGCGATATAATTCATCCCCAGAGAAACAAGTTGGAGGAAAGGAAAAAAATGTCCTCTACGTGAGTCTTGCCTACCGGATCCGAAACTTACAATATCACTTTTAAACTATTTTATCACAAGGCACGCCTCTTTCCTTATTGCTTATATTTGGCTAGGGACCTGGTGAGGCCCAGAAGTTGAAATTCCGTTGACGTGTTATGTCAAGCAGTCAGGCTACACCATTACTGGAGCATAATTTACTGGTCCTGGGGATCAATTTGCAAGGTACTAGAAAAAAGTTTTTATAGAGTATAATATACATGTTGCTATAAATTTTCAAGACTGATTCCTCTCGTTAAACAAACAAGTGCAACAGCATTTACTAAAACAATTTTTAAGATTCCTTTGATCCTTTAAAAGTTTTCTAACCAATTACTCACGAACCGTTGAAGATACAGATAATAAATCGGTTACACTATATTACAGAGCAGTATTCCTAACAATATTACGATTATTATAATACTGCCTGTATCTGTATACTAAGAGAAAAGTTTTGTTACCTTGTCAGATTTTAAAATATATTGCAGTTAAATTGATTAAACGAGTAAAGATTATATGGGATACCGTTTCATTCTCATTCATTCTATACGAGTTTGACATAGTGCAGACCCATTGTATGCAGATGTTGTTTCAAATCACAGCTACCAATTAATCTGCAGCCTACTTCTTTGACTTCTTGCTTAACTGTCATTTGTCATATTTTGAAAATTAATATGCTGACTATTTGCTCGGTATGTGGTTCTAATGCAACTCATGTAATTTCTTCCACCTACTGATATTTTTTGGTATTTCAAAAGTAGACCTATGTCCTTTAGATGTTCCTGCAAATAATCTTTCCTTGGTACTCGTTTGAGTTTTATTTCACTGTGTTGCTCCAATTTTGCACTACGAAGTTGCCTTTATGTTTATATATCTAATTGCTTAATTACTATTATTACATTGTAAAAGAAACTGAGCGAAATATTACTCAAATCGCCCTCAACTTTGCTTCAATTTCTCCACACATTGGAATGAATAAAATTTGTACATTACTAATATGAGTAAAACTGTAATCTTATGAATTAAACTATTATGGATATGATGAATTTTACTCAAATTTGAATCTAACCATCCTGAATGTAATCATCCATTGAGCTTACTGCATCTTAATCAAAATTCAAAATATGTACCTTAAACTGCACCTAATGTAATTCTCGGCAGAAGTAATCCTTGCTATAGTCACTTGCAGTTTTGAACGTCTCGACAGAAGATTATCTAAGAAAGGGACTAAGAGAAGAACGCATAATCATGAATGGAGTAGATAACAATGTTCCAATCCCTAAAACAACTACTTCGCAATCTTCACACAGATTTAGGTTCCTATAAATATGTTAAATATTGTTTTTTTGTTGGTATTTATATAGCTAGTAATATATTTAAGTGCAATTAACCAGTTTTAGTACATATATTACTATAAATGGGTACAATTGTCAAATGGTCAATATTAATTGAAAGTATACTTCATTAACAGTTGATTCACATTATCATTAGTATTCAGTCATACTAAGTATTTACAGTACGGATATAGATATTTTCCAAAATAGATATTTCATAGGAACAGGTCCGATTTAGAATGATACTGACCAAAAAGACTTTTGTTTTGATTTTATACAAAATGCACTTTATTAATTTTAACATATATTTTATCGGATCAGTGCTACGACCATAATTTGGAGTAACCAAAAAAATCGCCCAAAGGCTCATTTTAAGCTTAGGGCATCTACTTTCAAATGTTGAGTGCGCCTTTGCAAAATCCAATATGCCGGGTCCAATATGGTGCCTAAAAGCTCTCAATTTTTGTGAAAAAAATTAAAAAACGCAAATAAAAACAAAGTTTTGTCCATATTTGAAATGCTATATACGCTTTCTAATGTATTTTCATTTCCTAAACACGCATTAGAAATTTACCTATCACATCACATTTTTTTTCCAGCTTAAAAAAAACGTAAAAACCAGTAAAAATGTACGAAAATGTACGAGAAAGAGAAGAAACCTGCATTATTCACATTCTTATCTTTTTGGATGAGGAAATGGACTCGCTGAGTCTAAATCCACCTCTAGAATTAAGCTGGCACGTCTCAGCTGTTTCTAACCTCAAAAAATCGATCACAAATTGATATACTTTTTTAAATTTTCAAATGTTTTTAAAAATTTCAACGATTTCGGTCAAATTTAGCAAACGGGGATTTTTGAGGTGGCTCATTACGAATCTGAAGTCAGATCTGCAAAATTCAAAATGGCAGATCAAATATGGCGGACGATATTTCCGAAAATCAATAGATTTACGTCAAATTTGGTATACGTGGGTTTTCGGGGTCACTGAACACGAATATCAATTCAAAAGTTTTGGCGGTCCCAAAATGGAGGCTACTACATTTTAAGAAAAGGACTCAAATGAACTTTTTGATGCATCATAAGCTCGATTTCAATATTGATGCTGAATGGCACTGCAACGCTACCTCGCATGGCAAATGTGCTTTCGTTTCAGATTGCAAACTTCTCCGAATGGCGCCATTTTAAATTCACTCTCACTCTACACCTGGGCAAAGTCCAGATTCCAATATATACAGTTTTTTCATTATACCAAACATGATTATTAAACAAATCTTAGAAACGCTCAATATACAATTTCCCTAATCCACCTGCGCCTAAAATTCAAATGAATCACTCATTTATTCCCAGTGCCGAGAATAAACTTAAAATTAAATGGTACTCAAATGTAGGAAATGAATTTTTTATACAATATTAATTACAGCGACCCCGAAAACCCACGTATATCAAATTTGACGTAGATCGGTTGAATTTCGATCTCAGAATTATGACTTTAAACTCAGAATTATGACTTTGAACTCAGAATTCTGAGTTTAAAGTCAGAATTTATAATCTATCCGTATGCAGAGTATAAAATAAATGGTGGAGTGCAGTGTTGCCAATTCGTGGGGAATTCCCCATATAGTGGGGAAATTCTTAAATAAAAATTAAGAAAAGGGGAAAAGGGGAAAAAGTGAAATATAGTGAGGAAATTCGTATCATGTAAGAATTATTTAATAAACAAAACATTGAGGCGAATATTTCATTCATATATGTTTGATTTTGTGATAAGGTAGTGGTGATATGGGATACATTCTATAGTTCTACGGTTTTCTGTATTCCTGTTCTGTATTTCTACTATCTTTGCTACTCTGGTTCGATGGCCAAATGATGTCAAATCAAGTGTCAAAACTGTCAAATCAAACCAAACTTTGTTGATGAGTGGTTGAATGTTGGAATTTTCAAATCGTTCATCGGTCAGGGTTTCAGAACTTCCGGAGTTCAGGCTGTAAACTGTGATTCGGAGTAAAAAAGCTTAGACAAAATAAAAATATAAAAAGTAATTTCGTATTACTATTTCTCAAATTAAATATGTATATGAGATAAATACATACACCATCCGTCTATTATGGCTAGTAATGATAGTAGCAGTAGTGGATTAGAAGATACACCACAAAAGAAGAAACGATGTGGAGAACATAAAAAATTCCAAAATACATGGTTGGATGATTCTGTTCTATGTTTATTTATAGAAAAATGTAGTAATAATACAAAGGCCAAGTAATGGTTGATTATTTTTTCCAATCAAATTTAATAGAACATCAATTTCAGGTGTAAAGTATGCAATAAAATAATAGCTGCTGGAAAAAGTAAATTATTAAAACATGCAGAAGGGTTATTTCACCTTAAAAACATGAAAGCTGTAAATCAGCAGAAGCCAATTACATGTTCTTCAAAACTGGTGCAGAAGTTGCTCATGAAGAAAAAGTGAAAATTGCCCAAATTAAACTTGCATGTTTCTTTGCAGATCATAATGTAGCGGTTCAAGTAGTGGATCATTTAATACCATTATTATTAAAAATATATTAGGTAGAATTGAAACTTAAGAGACAGTAAAGGAATTGCAAGGAACAAAATTCTCCATTTTAGTGGACGATTACTAGATATTATCAAACTAAATGCTGCTAGTTGTACTGCCAAAGAATTGTATTGTGCTTTTAAAAACTGTTTACAGTCTTATAACATTCCCTTAAGTAAGCACTTGCACTTTTTCCCCTTTTCCCTTTTCTTCATTTTTATTTAAGAATTTCCCCGCGATATGGGGAATTCCTCACAAATTGGCAACGCTGCACTCCACCATTCATTTTACACACTGCATACGGATAAATTATAAATTCTGACTTTAAACTCGGAATTCTGAGTTCAAACTCAATTCGGAGTTTAAAGTCAGAATTCCGAGTGTAAAGTCAGAATTCTGAGTTGAAAGTCAGAATTCTGAGTTTAAAGTCAGAATTCCGAGTTTAAAGTCAGAATTTAAAAAAATATATTCTGTGGCCCTTCTACACTGTCATAGATTTGAGTTGGTTCAGAAGGTTTTTGACATTGGACTTTAATTGATAAAATTGATGATAATATTGTTATAAATATGAGAAAATATGAGATTGCTTTTGTGTTTTGTATCTAAACTTCTTCACGTCCTGCAATAATAAGCCAACAATTCACTTCCCCTGGCACCACCTACAATGGCATAATGGAAAAACTTTCCATTGTCCATCACTGATGTTTCCCAAACTGTATGACAGAAATATAGATGCAAACGTAAAATGTGTCGTATGACGTACAAATTATATCGTTTACTAATTACTTTGCGTATGTGCTCTTTTACTACTCAAAAAGTTTTAAAAACCTGTGTAAATGTGTAATTAGAAAATAATAGGAATGGATATAGATTACCATTATGCAACAATACCGCTTTGAAACTTACTTTGGAGGAGTCTGAATAATCGCCAAGCTTTGAATCGTGCTGGAGTGTTGCAAGCAGTGCATTAATACAAACTATAGACGCGTACTATAAATATCTACGAGATCATCGTGCCGTTTCCGATAAATATTAATCCTCTTCCCGCAAACAAAATTCAGTGAGATTTACTTCAGTTTGGAGTATAACTGTGTTGTTTTTGATTATGATAGACATAAACATTTAAGTTTAGAAGAATCGCTGATGGGTAGACTCAACTTAGAAAACATATTATTATCTATAATCAATATTTTCACCCATAGCACAAAATTACGATTCTAATATTATTTGTATACAGGTGATCCATTAACAGTATCGAGCGGCTGTATATATGAAACTAGACGTGCTACGATTATGGGGTAAAAAATCTATTAACAAATACGACCAAAAGAAATTGATTTAAAATATTTAATTTTGGCTTCATTTTGTTAATTTTCTTCATGAAACCTTTTGAAGAAAAGTTGTACATTAACTGACCAGCCGTTTTTTAAAAAATCCATAATCCGTACTGGGTGTTCCAAAAATTTGATCCACATCTGAAATGGGCAATTTTCCCCTTTTCACTTTTAACTTTGTTTTTATTTACTAAAATCTTTTAATGAAAAATTGTATATTTATTAACCGGATGTCTTTTTGAATCTTTATACTGGATGTTCCACAAAACTGATCCAATTACCAACAGAACGAAACTCTCTTTAGGTATATTTTTTTCCATTTCTACAGTTTGTACTGAAGTCTGCATTATTTTTATGAAAAATCTTATACCCTACCAACCAGGTGTTTTTTGCAATTTATATACAGGATGTTTCGTAAAACTTACACAGGTGGACTAGATTTTTTCTTATTCATTTTTTAAATTTTTTCTTTAAATCTTTTGAAGAAAAGTCCCTTTTTAAAAATCTATATACTAGATGTTCTATAGAATTAAGGGCAGTTTTGTTTCTTTTCACTTTTAGCTTTGACTTTATTTACTACAGTATTTTAAAGAAAATTTGTATATTTATCAAGCAGATGTCTTAATTTAGTTTTTTACCATTTCTGCCTTAACCTACGTAGTCTTTGGATGAAAAATTTTATATTTACTGACCAGATGCCTTTTTTGGAAGTTTGGAAGAAACTTTTCTTATTCTTTTCTCGAGCGGGGCCTACTCTTTTTTGAAAAACATTCTCATCATACTTTTATATACAGGGTGTTTAAAAATCAAAGTACAGGGTATTTTAAAAAATGTTATATCTACTAACCAGCGAGGAAAGTACCGCGGAGTGGTGCTCGGGCCGCGCGGCGCGGCCCGAGGGCCGAAGGCCCGAGAGCGGAGTTTGCCTGCCTTTCTAGTAGTTTTTTAAAATGAGCCATCGTTTATTGAAATCGATGAAGGCATTTAGAAGTTATGACAATTTAAAAATTTCAAGATAGCGTCCTTCATACTGGCGTTGCTATGGTAATAAAAAAAAAAAAGTTCAATCAAAACTTGTGAAGGGCTTAACAGTGTATCTAAAAAATGTATCTGCAACTTAGGTTATATAAGCGAAATTTCGAAAAACCGACAATTTTCTGTAACACTATAGCAGTTGCGTCCTCTAGCGGTGAAGTTACAAACTTGAAAATATTTTAAATCAATTTCTTTTGGTCGTATTTGGTTTTCTATATACAGCCGCACGATACCGTTAATGGATCACCCTGTATATGACAATGGCAGACTCTACAGAGCAAATATTGTTAATTTAATTTTTGGAAGGAAGATTATGATCAGCTCTGTGCTGAATTTAAATTCCACCTTTGGGATACATTCCAGAAAGGGTATTTCAACTTTATTTTATAACATTTTTCAGGTAGATGAGAGGAGAGAACCTAAACAATGAAAATTAAACTACAAAATATAACATTAAAACAACAATACCTACTATTTGTTTTTAGTTAGGTAATTACGTACATGGAGTAACTAGAATCGCTAATTCAATTACACAAATCCAAGTGATAACAAATTACTTTACGTATAAAGTTATCTCTGTAAAGAACATCAAAGTCCAGTAGGTTTTTTTTTTCTTTGGCCTTAGGGTGTTAATTCAAGGAGATAACTTTGAGCAAGACGAATTTGTACGGAAGTGAAGCTAACATTAAGACTCCTCTTAATTAATAAACCTGCATTTATACGGGGTCCATTATAATTTCAAGATACATACAAAGGTTAAATAAAGAAAAAAATCGTATTTTAATAATTAACTACTAACTTGTCTGTCAGTATTACATCATCCTGTACTTTACTATTAGCATCATTATTTTTACCTCATTCTTGTAAAGTATTGTAATTGTCGCCCTTGAATGAAGAAATTAGTAATTCCAGATTATTTCCTATCAGTACGGTTATTATACAAAGTGTTAACGAAATAAGTACTCAAAATTGGAGAGTATGTAAAACATGTAGAAATATGATGAAAACCTTAGTAGAGTTTTTGTCAATGGCGGCCCCTAAGGGAGATACAGTCCCTTGAAACAGTTTTTATTGCATAACTTCAAAAAGGTTTAATATTAAATCTCGAAATTTTGGGGTTGTATTACTATTTATATGCTTAATAATCGGCATAATATACAAATAAAAATTTGCTACAGAGGCGTAAGAAAATGCGGGACCATGGGGCAAACTTTACAATTTTTTTTGTACGCAATTTTTTTCTACTTCCTGAACCAAAATTATGAAAATTTATCATATTTTGCACTGTTCTATGTTACAACCACATAAAGGTACACAAGTGACATAGTTTTTCCTACAAGAACAAGTTTTAGTCTTACAGTTTTTTATACATTTACATTGTTTAACTAAGTCTTTGGGTAATGGATCTTTGGTAATAAATTTAGATAATAATTCACCTGTTTCATTTTGATAACCAAAAGCTGTGAAATCCAAATATTGATATTGAGGTAAAACGGAACATTTCCATATGTACGTTTGTAAAGAAGCTCATAGCGCATTATTCACAATTAAAAAAAAAACAAGGCTTTAAAATAATAAGAGTTCCAAAAACTCTTCAGCATCATGTAGGGGGATATTTATACTTTAATTTAGGTACCTAGCAACATCAAAAATAACAATTTTTAACCCGGAAATCGGTCGTTGAAAATCGTCATTTTTGCATTTTTAGCAACTTAAATTATTTATAACTTTAAAACTATCAATTCTAGAGGCATAGTGCACAGGAAATTTTTTGTTCATAATGTGCCAAAAAACCTAAAAAAATTTTTCCGGACTGAAAAAAACCAATTTTTACAATTTGTTTAAAAATGTTTGTTTAAACAAATGGGCACCAGATTTCCGGCCGGCATCATCTTGATTCTTGTTAAGGAACATCTCACGAATCTGAATATGCAAAAAAATCGAGTCGGAAAATTTCTCCCACGAATGTCTATATTATCTTCAACGGTGAAACTACATTTACAATAAAAATTTTATGTTTCACGGGTCTTTTTTGGGATTTTTTGATTTTTAAATAAAAATAACAATAGTAATAACATTTTATTATTCAAAATTATTTATGTTACTATTTACTACAAAACTATCTCTACTTAACTGCGATATTAAACCCTGATTTTGTAACAGTTACATAACAACTACAATAACGAAAGGAAAGTTAAATAAAAATACAGTGCAACCTCTTTAATCCGATCACACGCTAATCCGAACGACCAAATCTGAACGATGACAAGAAAAGACTAGAAGTGATCACTTCGCGCGTACGCGCATAGTCGGCAGTCAGTTTGTTTGCCGACAGCGAAGAACCTGTTGCCTGTCGTGTTTTGTGTAACAATTTTGGAGTTTTTTTGGAAGTAAGAAAAATTAAAAATGTGAAAAGCATAAAATTATTCATATATGTATATGCAACTACATGTTTATGTTTTACCTTATATAAGTTTTATGTATCTTATATGATTTATATTTATATTGTTATAATAAAATGTGTATGTACTTACATAATATACATTATGTACAAATCTTTACAGTATGTTNTTTTTAACTTTGTATAGAGGACAAATAAAGGTTACCAACTTATGTGACCTTCAATGTCGTTCACGGTCACCTCATACGTCACCACATATGTCATTTCAAGGGCGAAAGTGGAGGGGGGAGACTCACAACCGGTTAAAATACCCTACTACTATTATTTCAATTTGTAACAGTTCTACGCCCTATCGTTACCTACATGTCGCGTACAAGAAAAATAGCGCGGTTTTCGTCTATGAACATACACGATTTCTCCACCCATACGGCCGCGGTGCACTGATTGATATTTCTTTGCCTGAGCCGGGTTTTAACCTACACATCGCCGATCATTTGCTGTATTTATTTATTCCTTTTTCTTGGATAATGTCAGTCCGGATTTGTTAATACAAACTACTCCTTCTTGAGTTAGCTACTTATTCTAGTTACTACTTTTCTAGATTTACTCGCATTCCTTCCACCCACTTCTGACACACGCACTCATTTGATACCGGTATCCTACTATATGCACACCGTTCTCTCATACACCTCATCATTTATAACATTTTCTGACTCGCATGCATGTTTACATGTTAGCAACCTATGGACATACCCTTACGCTCGCTTGCTGTCGATCTGCGCACCATCCAAGAAATCTCTTTTTATCAAAGTTATGCTTTCCTTCGACTCCATAACTTTTTCTTAAATTACCCTTTTTTTCTATTAAGAAGACCGACTCCGTATCACTCCAAATTTCGGGTATATTCTAGGTGCTTAATTGTCGTTTACAATGAACTAATTACTCTACCGCGTGTTACTGAACTAAAATGTTATCAATAAAAATTTCGATCGCAATCGGCTCTCTACGCTGTTATCAATTATAACTGGAGGTCTATAATCTAACAAAGCTGTTTTTTTTTCAGAATTTGATACCTATAATCAAACAATGCAACCTGCTATTATCCGACCTATATACGTATGTGTAAATATTACTACCTCCATTAGGACGTTCATTGGATGAATACCTAATTAGGGTTGTCTACGTTAATTGTTTCGTTTAGGCAAGTCGTGAAAGGTTCAGAATGTCCCACTTACGCAATAGTTTTTTCGTTTTTTTAGTATCTACAATACTTTAAATTTATTGGTACCCCCTGCTGCCAGGACAACGACCCGATAAGTCAAGTCTTATCCCTGTTGCAGGTAGAAGGTTTGACCGGCCGTCATTAACAAATTTTACAGCCCGGCTTAAAGATTTTTTTCCAGAATTTTAATCGGCTTTATTTCGTGGGTCTGCAATTTTACATATGAATTTACCAGCTATTAAATGGACTAATCGTGACTATCCGCTGTACCTCGTTGAAAACAATAGATACTACCAGGGGTATGCTAATTAGATCGAAAATCAACTCCGGTTGATCGCTACTTAAACCGCTAATGTATGCACTGATTTCCTCGCGAGTTTCTATTTTCCTCTTTATTCTAACACCAATTATTCACTGCTTTCGACGTAGCATTTTCTCGCTTTCCACAAATATTCCTACATCGCGCCCATCAACTATCCTTTAAATTTATATTAATTTTATATAGCAATCAGCTGACACACTGTATATACTACACATTACGCTAACTAATTTCCTCGTGTATTACTTTGGACATCGACGCTAATCGAAATTACTTTGTGACGTGTGATATTCTCGTGGTTCGTCACTATGACGGCTGAGCGGCGGCGGTTACCTCGGGCGCCAGTTCCTGTTTAAAGTGCAGCAACACCACTACGCGGGCGGCTGCAGTGAAGACACGGTATGTCCAGAGGGTCTAGAGAGAGTTAGACTTCACACAGGAATAAAAGGCCACAAATTGGTATTTATTTACATTTATTTAGTCCAATTCTACCTATTTACACTATGCTACTCTAAATCTAAAGCTAAACGGTAACGGTTATATACAGGGTGACTACGGAAAACGGTAAAATGGCGGTGCGGTGTTAAGCGGTGACCTGACGAAAGCAGAGCACAGCAGAGCCAGCGGAACGGTAAAACAGGCAAACGGTTAATGCGGTAAGCGATAGTGCAGATACCAGAAAGAAGGAAACGATCTAGCAAAGCAAAGCTACAAATAATAACTATAGACTAGACTTCGCTACTATCTTTACACAAAAGCAATAAAACAGTAACAGCGGGGCTCCTCAATCCTGGCAGGCGGCTGGCAGAAACTCTGAAAGAAAAGTTTGATTAATTACGACCTGCGTTTCAACTCATAGGACAGAAAAAGAGGAAAGGATGACAGCATCCTATCAGTCGAACGCGCAGTTAGGTTAAGTGTACCGGAAAGAGACAACAGTACACCCAACCACGTCGTACCTGAAAGAGAAACAAGATTAACTACGACCTGCGTCTCCACTCATAGAACAGAAAGGAAATGGGACACGACATTCTATCAGCAGAGCGCGCAGTTAGGTCGAATGCACCGGACAGTGACAACAATGCACCCTTCCTTGTCGTATTTCGGCGGTTCGGTACGACCTGCGTTTCAACTCATAGGACAGAAAAAGGGGGAGACAGCATCCTATAAGCCGAACGCGCAGTTTAGGTCCAGTGCACCGGACAGAGACAACAGTGCACCTTTCCTTGTACGGCGGATAACTGAAAAGGCAAGATATGATTAGTACAAGCGGACAGCAGCCAAGTCTTTACCTATGTTCCCTAAACCCTGACTCACTTCTCTTCTTGGGCACGTCTGGTCGGTCGGAATGCTGGAACAGGACTAACTCTGCAGTACAATTACCTCGTCAGGTCTCTTGTCACCTCAAGAGACTTGCGCATTGAATCTGCGCGGAACCTAACTTACTGCAGCGGTCTTCGGACTGGACTGGTGTTGACGGCGGCTGGCGATGAACTAACTTTTCGAATTTCGTTTGTTTCCTAAGTCCCTCGTCTCGGATTGGCGGCTGCGCAGTTCGTCTAAACTGGACTTGTAGACTAACTCTTTGAATGCAGCCTGTCTGCTGTATTCGTACGGCGAATCCTCCTGGCGGCTGCGCAGTGTCCTCAGGCTGGACTTAGTGAAATCTTACCAATTCCTTACTGGTGACGTAGGTCTTACTGGAACGGCTGACGGCTCGACTGGACTCTGCGATGCCTCGTGGTGAACTGTTCCTCCTGCGGCGGCTTAATTCCTAAGCCCTGGCGATGCTTTGGCAGCGACTGCGTAGTTCTCATAAGCCGGACTTGTAAAATTCTTGCTCAGGTGGTGGTGACGTATTGCTGGCTGGACGGCAGGCCGGACTCGACACGACTAGTCCCTACGCTGGCAGGTCGAAGACTGGCGTACGCGGTGTGAATTTGCAGGCCATCGGCTTGGCGCTGCGCGGTGACGGACGGCGTTTGCAATGCCAATAACAATGCCGGTGCGGTAAACTGTATTTATTAATATAATTAAATAAAAACAAACCAAATGTGGGGTGTCGGAAAATCACTTCGTTACACCCCCCTCTTACTTCCGCTAAAAAAATTAAATTTTTATTTTTTTCTCAAGTAACTCCCTAGCTTACAAGGCGCATACCCCACACAGGTTAGTAAACTTTATTTGGGGATATGTTCACCTTTTACAAAAACAAAACTAATTTCGGAAAAAAGATTCTATATAAACCAAAATAATTTATCCTCTACAGCTTTCTGTGCTGAACAGTATTTTACCCTAGAAAAGAAAAATCAAAACAAAATCAAACAAAGCGGTCATTCTGGTCGGGACGGGTTTCGGTTTTTAAGGCAGCAAGTTGCATTGGATGCCCTTGGAAGCGGTTTCGGTTCGGCGGAAAATGTCCGGGAAATAACATTGAACTCCTCTGGATGCGGTCAGGTGTCCTGGATGTGAGCGGGAACGGTGTCGAGGAGCTGCGGATAGACGGCTTCGGCTGGGGATGGCATGCGGGCGGTTTTCGCATGTGCAATCCTTGGACATTATGCCATATCGTCCACATCGGGAACAAAACAGGCATCGTGTCCGGGTGCAGGTTTGGCGGGAATGGCCAGGATATACACATCTCCAACATAATCTGTGTTGTTTTACCGGTAGATAGGTTGGATAATCTGTCGATGATCGTGGCGGCGGTTGAATGTGTGGTTCTGGCTGAGTCTGCGGAATTCTTGCGGGCGGTACTTCTAGGGAAACTCCTGATGCTGGAACGGAAACAGGCTGAACTTCGGTGCTTGTGGTGTCCCATGGTTGACTGTTGACGGACGGTTGCCTTTTCTGCGCAGCGTGATGCTGCGGCGGCTTGTACCGCTGACACTCCATACAACATTGTACATACTTGGCGGTATCGCGGAACATACCAGGCCAGTAGTACTTCTGTGATATGTGAGCAATGGTTTTAGCAATTCCCATGTGTCCAGCGGACGGAGCAACATGGTACTCTTGCAAAACCGCTGAGCGGAGCGGCGTGGGGACGCATAGCTTCCATGGATCGGATAGATCGGGTTCGGTTAAGTCGCTTGAATCCCAGAAGTGGCGGAACAGACGGTTATTGCGTATGCAATAATCCGGGAATGCTTCAGGGCTTCTTTCGACTTCCGACTTCTTCCTGCTATACCAAGAACAGTTTGGCGGCTCGTTCAAGACGCATAGTTCTCCGGTGTCTGGTGCAGAAGAAGTTCCTTATATCGGTTGACGAGACAAAGCATCGGCTACTCGGTTGAGGGTTCCCTTGTGGTACTTAATTTCGAAGTCGTATTGCTGCTGGATTTCGCTCCATCTGGCTAGACGGCCGGCAGGACTTTTGATGGAATGCAGCCATCGCAGAGATTGATGGTCGGTCAGGACGGTGAAGTGATAGCCTTCAAGATACGGTCTCATCTTCTCTATGCCCCACACTATAGCCAAACACTCCCGTTCAGTGACGGAGTAATTTTTTTCGGCTGGCGACAGTGTGCGACTGGCATACGCTATCACTCGGTCGTATCCGTCGATATTCTGGGTCAGAGCTGCTCCCAGTCCATGGTCGGAGGCATCGGTCTGGAGGGTAAACGGTTTTTCGAAGTTCGGACAGGTTAGAATCGGAGCCTCGGTCAAGCAGTTCTTCAAGTGGTTGAAGGCGTCTTCTTGGTCACTGGTCCACTTGAAATGGTGATTTTTCCGGAGTAGTCGAGTTAACGGAGTCACAATCTGGGAAAAAGCTGGTACAAAGCGTCGGTACCAGGAAGCCATTCCTAGGAAGCGGTGGACGTCTCGGATGTTTCGAGGGGTAGGGAACTTCTTGATCGAGTTCACCTTTTCAGGATCTGTCTGAATCCCCTCAGCGGTGACGATATGTCCTAGGTATTTGAGCGACTTCCTGCAGATCTGGCATTTGTCGGGGTTTAGCTGCAGGTTAGCCATTCGTAGTCGGCGGAATACTTCCCGTAAGTTGTCCAGGTGTTCTTCAAAGGTCTCACCTAATACGATGATGTCATCCAGGTAGGCAAACGCATAGGGTTCCATTTCCGGTCCAATGATCCTATCTAGGAGTCGTTGGAATGTAGCTGGAGCCGAGTGAAGTCCAAAAGGCATTACTCGAAACTGGAACAGGCCTCTGCCGGGGACGGTGAAAGCAGTGATGGGTTTGCTCTCGGCAGTAAGTGGTATCTGCCAGTATCCTTGCTTGAGGTCTAAACTGGAGATATATCTGGCCTTGCGGAGCTTGTCCAGTATCGCGTTGATGTACGGTAACGGGTAGGCGTCTTTCTCGGTAACCTCGTTGACTTTTCGGAATTCGATGCAGAATCGAGGTTTTCCATCCTTTTTGCGGACGATGACGACGGGTGAACTCCACGGGCTGTCGGACGGCTCTATTATCCCGTTGTGCAGCATTTCATCAACTTTCTTGTTGATAATGTCCTGCATCTTCGGGTTTTGCGGGCGGTACCTTTGTTTGATTGGTTCGGACTGTGACAGGCGGATCTGGTGTTGTATTAATCCGGTAGTACCACGTAAATCCTTGAAGCCAGGTAACTCGGTCTCCAAGAAGGATTTTAGCTTCTCTTCATCCGTTGGTGTTGGGGTTGACGACAGAACCTCCAAAGGATCTACATCGGGGCTTGGTGTTGACGAGATGACGGTGTTATCCAGGCTAACGGTGACAGCGGACGGATTTATCAGGAAATTTTGCTTGCGCAGGATGTCCATTCCTACCACAACATCGGAGGATAAATTTGTGAGATACCATAGCCTCTCATCAAATTCTTTACTACCTATCCGGAACTGGATCTGGTAAACCTCGGTTACTGTCACCAAGTTACCATTTGCTAGCTGGAGTGCTAGTGCGGTAGCGGTCTCATAATGTAGGCCTAGTTGGCGGATTCGGTCCCCTACATATGAGCGTGCAGCTCCGGTGTCTAGCCTCGTAACGGTACGGTTCCGGTCTAGTCTTCCGACTGGGAACACGAGCAGTCCCTAGTCATGATTCCAGACTGTCCACATCTGGAGCAGAAAAGGCGGGGCGGTGCTCGACATTGACTTCGAAAATGTCCACTCTTCCCACAACGCTAGCAGATCAGGCTGTTCCGGTCAAAAGGGACGTTGGCGGCGAAAGTCGACGGTTCTTCCGGTGCACGGACATCTCTCCTGTTCTGCGGTCTATTCGGGGTTGTCTCCACCGGTCTTTGTTCTGGTCGGGTGGTTCTTGGCGGATCAGATCTCACTGACGGAGTTGTCTGGGTCCTTGCTGGTGGCGATGTTACGGGCGGTCGGACAGCTACTGCCCACTGCGCAAGAAACGTAAAAAGTACATTTTGTAACGTTAAAAATAAGGACTTTAAGCAACATTCCTCTGAAAACATTTGTAAAACGTAGCTTTAAAGACATTATGTTACGTTAAAGTAATGTACGTTTTAAATACGTCATATGCCAGATGTTTTAGTTCCTTTCTAAAATAATGTAACATGAACGTCTTTGAAACGGTATCTGAAGAAACGTTATCACTGTAAGTAGATAAGCTAGGGGCGTTCAGAGCCAAAATTCCATGTATTTTCTTATGAAGGTTCAGATTGCAAATTTTTGGTGAATTTTACCCCCACTCCTCCACTTTTAGGCCACGCCCATCGACCAATCAGAGCGTAGCATTCAAATTGGCCACATCTCTCGACCAATCAGATCGCGGCAAATTGGCGGTAAATTCAAAATTTATAGATTTAAACGCATGCGCAATAGAGATCGGAGTAAAGGAAGAGAGGTGGACTGCAATTGATGGTAAATTTAAAGTTGGTTTCGAATTTTATTTAAATTAAAAAAGTCTTGCTCTCTCTGAGATTCCAACCCCGAACCTTTGGATTGCAAAGCGAGTACATTACCTCTAGACCACCGTAGTAGCATTTAACAATATTAATAATGTGGTTGATATATTGAATATTTCAGCTATTAGTATAAAATTTACGTTGGGTAGCGCTTAAAATCCGAGGATAAAAAATTTTATTACTAGAAGAATTCCATGCTATTTAGGAAATGAGTTAATATGAACAAAAATAAACTACTGTTTGAAATAAATAGCTACCGGATGTTTTGTTTTTTAAATAACACATCTTTTGTAACTTATATACGAGTTGTCTGATTGAGAGAATTGAATTGTTGTTAGATTGTTACTGAATGGTAAATGCGACCCTTCACCTTAGTTATAGGAGTAAAGACCATTACATATATTTTTTTATAAAAATACACTATAAATATGGAGAAGAAATGCTCTCGGATGGAATATCTATATACTATCTATACTAATATTATAAAGAGGAAAGATTTGTATTTTTGTATGTAAGTATGTTTGTTAAACTCAAAAACTACTGGACGGATTTCGATAATTCTTTCACCATTAAAATGCTCCATTATCCCGGAGTAACATAGGCTATATTTTTTATATCCCAAAATGTTTAAAATAAAAGTCCACCCATGCGAAGCCGGGACGGGCCGCTAGTCAGTTATAGAGTAAAAAGTGGCTATTATATTTTTTGCGTTTCAAAAATTGGGTTAAGATATTTACGAAACATCAATTTTTTTTTTACAAAAGTTTAACACGAAAATTGTCTTAAAATCACTGTCTGTTAAATTTATTGTACATACTTAATTAACACTCTGTATCTTTTTAATTACTTAATTCTATGCTATTTAGGAAATGAGTTTAATAGAAACCGTTGTTATTATTATCTTAATACTGTCGTGTCAAGTTCATATTAAAGCCCATGTGACCAATGCTAATTACTTATTCTTTTAAATAGCGAATTATATTGAAAAAAGTTCAGGCAGAGAACTTATTAAGGAACAAACCAACAGATATAAAAACCTTTTAAAATTTCAAGAGTTGTCATGTCGCTTCTTTAAGAACATCCTGTAGACTACTGCTGCTGCTGTTACTGAATGGTAAATTCAATCCTTCACCTTAGTTATGTATTTATATATTTTTTATAAAATACACTATAAATATGGAGAAGAAATGCCGTCGGATGGAATATCAGTTATAGAGTAAAAAGTGGCTATTATATTTGTTGCGTTTCAAAAATTGAGTTAATATATTTACGAAACATCAATTTTTTTACAAAAGTTTAACACGAAAACGAAGCATTGTCTTAAAATCACTGTATGTTAAATTTATTGTAACTAATTAACACTCTGTATAACATTATCTATTTAATTACTTAATTCTATGCTATTTAGTTTAATAGAAACCGTTGTTATTATTATCTTAATACTGTCGTGTCAAGTTCATATTAAAGCCCATGCAACCAACGCTAATAGACCATTACATATATTTTTGTTCTCACTATAAATATGAAGAAGAAATGCTGTCGGATGGAATATCAGTTATAAAGTAAAAAGTGGCTATTATATTTGTTGCGTTTCAAATATTGGGTTAAGATATTTACGAAACATCAATTTTTTTACAAAAGTTTAACAGGAAAACGAAGCATTGTCTTAAAATCACTCTCTGTTAAATTTATTATACATACTTAATTAACACCCTGTATAACATTATCTAATTAATTACTAGAAGAATTCTATGTTGTTTAGGAAATGAGTTTAATAGAAACCGTTGTTATTATGTTATATCGTAAGATCATATTAGACGCAAGGACAAATTCTTTTAGTTGAAATAGGCATAGACCTTGGTTAACTGAAACAACCCTGTCAGCGAAATAACGACTGGTATGTCCGGCCTGTGCCGATATGAACCACACTTTTCCACGCTGTTGTGACAAATATAGTTGCGATTCAATTATTTTTCCAATTTTGTTAAATTCCTGAATTAATTATTATTATCATATAATCAACGAGTTTGCCTGTGTGTGTTTTTGTTTTAGTTCTCATATTAGCCCATATATTTTATAGTGTGTGGTGCTTTTTGTGGGCGAATTTGGATAAAAAAAGTAAGTCTTTAAACCATAATAAATGTAAAGTAATTACTTTTACCCATAGAGAGAATATTTGGTTGTTGAATTATTTTATTCAAAAGATTAAATGTTTTTTGTGTAAAGATAGGTATAGGCTTCATAGAAAAACTGATAATATTTCATTTAAAATAAGAGGTTGCACAGTATTTTTGGATGAAAATTAACTGATATATGACCACTCAAATTTTTGGAATAAAAATGCGGTTGGCATTGGAACTGGCACTTGTACAGGGTGCTCAGAAAACCGGTAAATATAAAAATCTTTCAAGAATAAACTCCCTTTGTTTTTAACAGTACACAAAATATGTTATTAAAGAAAGTTGTTTAGAATTGAAATTTATTACTAAAGTACGGTTTTGACGTAGGACTAAATTTTTTTCTATATTTAATTTTTCATAAAATAATTTTTACTGCTATTTTCATTAAAATTTTAACGTAAGAATGGCCGTGTTTCAAACAAAACAGATACAAATCATAAACTTTAAGAGGCCTTTTAAATATCAGCCGTTGTAATACGTCACCGGTTCTAGATTAAGAGAAAAAGTTTCGAGATTATCAGCGGAGTATAAAGCCGAATATGCTGATATTTGGTCTTTTCTTTCGTACTTCTAGTACCAGTGCGTTGTCTCCGCTGTTATTGCATACATTTTAGAAAAGTGTTGAAACATCTTCAAATATTTTAAAGGTGAGTTTTAATTTTAAAATAAGACGTNTAAGAGAAATATAACAGACCCCTGGAATTAAACTTTCTTCACTGTAGCTATCCCGAGTACTTACTCTAAACCGAGGGTAGGTTTCACGTGGAGTTTCCCCCACGTAAGAGATTGGGAAACTGGCGCCCGAGACAAAAATCGAACAAAAAGATTCAATCCGGAGTACGTTCCTGTGACGTCACTCACCACCGCCGGCTGCCAACCACCGCTGTCGATAAACTAGTAGTCAAGGGTCGTCATAAAATTAAACGTCCAAATAGGGACGTCAGTGACGTCAATAAATCTAGTAAATTAGAATTCGCAATTGTGAATTAAGATTCCGTTTAGAGTTGGTAGTATACCGGGGACAGCCACAAGTAACGTCTGAACCGAACCGTCACCACCGCAAAACGAAAACCAAAATAAAGTAAAGTATATAAAGGGTGTTACAAAAATTTGGCAACCAAGTAAAGTACGTTACAATTTTATAGTGTAGTGTTTTTTGTGGGTGAATTTGGATAAAAAATGTAAGTCTTTAAACCATAATAAATGTAATTACTTTTACCCATAGAGAGAATATTTGGTTGTTGAATTATTTTATTGATAAGATTAAATGTTTTTTTTTGTGTAAAGATAGGTATAGGCTTCATAGAAAAACTGATAAAATTCCTTTAAAATAAGCGGTTGTAAAGTATTTTTGGATAAAAATTGACTGATATATGACCACTCAAATTTTTTAAGTAAAAATGCGGTTGGCATTGGAACTGACACTTGTACAGGGTGCTCAGAAAATCGGTAAATATAAAAATCTTTCAAGAATAAACTCCCTTTGTTTTTAACAGTACACAAAATATGTTATTAAAGAAAGTTTTTTAGAACTGAAATTTATTATTAAAGTACAGTTTTGACGTAGGACTAAATTTTTTTCTATATTTAATTTTTCATAAAATAATTTTTACTGCTATTTTCATTAAAATTTTGACATAAGAATGGCTGTGTTTCAAACAAAACAGATAAAAATCATAAACTTTAAGAGACCTTTTAAATATCAGCCGTTATAACACAGGTTCTAGATTAAGAGAGAAAGTTTTGAGATTATCACCGGGGTATAAAAGTCGAATACGCTGTGATATATGGTCTTTTCTTTCGTGCTTATCGTACCAGTGCGTTGTCTCCGCTGTTATTGCATACTTCTTAGAAAAGTGTTGGAACATCTTCAAATATTTTAAAGGTGAGTTTTAATTTTAAAATAAGACGTGTCGCATATCAAAATTAAACGTCTTGCAGTAAGATAGTGGGTTTCAACGATTTTTTAATAGCTGTACCGATTCTGCTCCACAATTGTGACTGGAGCAGGATCGGCATAGCTTTCAGCCGACCACGTCATATCGGCTGACGTCTGCGAGGTAGAGGTTGATAACCGTTCGTGCCAACTAGAAGTATTATTTATGTATGGATCTATTATTAGTAGTATGGTTGTTGAAGATTTCTTCTGATACAATGATTGATCAAAAGCCGGTTGTGTTTAACTTGGATAATAATAAAACTTATATGCTTATGGACCCTGATGACTGGTTTGAAAAAGCAAGAAAATCAAATTGGATGGAATTGATCAGTGATAGAGCTCAATTTCAGAAAAGAATTAGTTTGTCTTTAAGACAGTGAGTCTCATCGATATTTTTTCTTTTGTTCGCGATCGATGATATGCTTGCCCAGTAGGTAGAAAGCGCTCACTATCTTTTCGTTTTACTCTCTTTCAAAATTTTTTATTTTTCTCGTATACTTTTTGAGTGAATCATCCCCTATTTTTTAATCAAACACATCTTAATCACGTGACCTCTTTTCAGGCATCAGTTACCAATACTNATTACTTATTCTTTTAAATAGCAAATTATATTGAAAAAAGTTCAGGCAGAGAACGTATTAAGGAACAAACCAACAGATATAAAAACCTTTTAAGAGTTGTCATGTCGCTTCTTTAAGAACATCCTGTAGACTGCTGCTGCTGTTACTGAATGGTAAATTCCACCCTTCACCTTAGTTATATATTTATATATTTTTTACAAAAATACACTATAAATATGGAGAAGAAATGCCATTGGATGGAATATCAGTTATAAAGTAAAAAATGGCTATTATATTTGTTGCGTTTCAAAAATCGGGTTAAGATATTTATGAAACATCAATTTTTTTACAAAAGTTTAGCACGAAAACGGGGCATTGTCTTAAAATCACTGTATGTTAAATTTATTGTAACTAATTAACACCCTGTATAACATTATCTATTTAATTACTAGAAGAATTCTTTGTTGTTTAAGAAATGAGTTTAATAGAAACCGTTGTTATTATTATGTTATATCGTAAGATCATATTAGACGCAAGGACAAATTCTTTTAGTTGAAATAGGCATAGACCTTGGCTGACTGAAACAACCCTGTCAGCGAAATAACGACTGGTATGTCCGGCCTGTGCCGATATGAACCACACTTTTCCACACTGTTCCCGAATTAATTATTATTATCATATAATCAACGAGTTTGCCTGTGTGTGTTTTTGTTTTAGTTCTCATATTAGCCCATATATTTTATAGTGTGTGTGTGTGTGGTGCTTTTTGTGTGTGAATTTGGATAAAAAAAGGTAAGTCTTTAAACCATAATAAATGTAATTACTTTTACCCATATAGAGAATATTTGGTTGTTGAATTATTTTATTGAAAAGATTAAATGTTTTTTGTGTAAAGATAGGTATAGGCTTCATAGAAAAAACTGATAAAATTCCTTTAAATTAAGCGGTTGTAAAGTATTTTTGGATGAAAATTGATTGATATATGACCACGCAAATTTTTGGATTAAAAATGCGGTTGGCATTGGAACTGACACTTGTACAGGGTGCTCAGAAAATCGGTAAATATAAAAATCTTTCATGCCTTTATTTTTAAGAGTACAGAAATATGTTATTAAGGAAAGTTGTTCAGAATTGAAATTTATAATTAAAGTACAGTTTTGACAGGACAAAATTTTTCTATATTTAGTTTTTCATAAAATATTTTTTATTGGTGCAAGTTTGGGATCGCCTCCAACAACCACATAAAATATTTTGTACTTATTACAGAATAAAATTTTTGTTTGTCTTTAAAAATGCGGTTGACATTGAGAACTGGCACTTGTACAGGGTGCTCAGAAAATTAGTAAATATAAAAATCTTTCAAGAATAAACTGCCTTTGTTTTTAACAGTACAGAAATATGTTATTAAGGAAGGTTGTTCAGAATTAAAATTTATGATTAAAGTACAGTTTTGACGTAGGACAAAATTTTTCTATATTTAATTTTTCATAAAATATTTTTTAATGGTGCAAGTTTGGGATCGCCTCCAACAACCACATAAAATATTTTGTACATATTACAGAATAAAATTTTTGTTTGTCTTTAAAAATACGATTGGTATGGAGAACTGACACTTGTACAGGGTATTCAGGAAATCGGTAAATATAAAAATCATTCAAGAATAAACTGCCTTTATTTTCAAGAGTACAGTAATATGTTATTAAGGAAAGTTGTTCAGAATTGAAATTTATGATTAAAGTACAGTTTTGACATAGGACAAAATTTTTCTATATTTAATTTTTCATAAAATATTTTTTAATGGTGCAAATATTGGGATCGCCTCAAAAATATACATTTATTCCTCCAAAACGCTTTTTCAAATTTCACCCTAATATTTTTAAATTTTCCAGTTAACAAAAATTTTAACAGTCTATATGTCGGAAACAAAGCATGATATACGTTTATATGAAATTATTTTCAGAAAATAATGTTGACAACCACGTAAAATATTTTTTACTTATTACAGAATAAAATTTTTGTTTGCCTTTAAAAATGCTGTTGGCATTGAGAATTGACACTTGTACAGGGTGCTCAGAAAATTAGTAAATATAAAAATCATTCAAGAATAAACTGCCTTTATTTTTAAGAGTACAGAAATATGTTATTAACGAAAGTTGTTTAGAATTGAAATTTATGATTAAAGTACAGTTTTGACAGGACAAAATTTTTCTATATTTAGTTTTTCATAAAATATTTTTTATTGGTGCAAGTTTGGGATCGCCTCCAACAACCACATAAAATATTTTGTACTTATTACAGAATAAAATTTTTGTTTGTCTTTAAAAATACGATTGGTATGGAGAACTGACACTTGTACAGGGTATTCAGGAAATCGGTAAATATAAAAATCTTTCAAGAATAAACTACCTTTGTTTTTAACAGTACAGAAATATGTTATTAAGGAAAGTTGTTTAGAATTAAAATTTATGATTAAAGTAGTTTTGACGTAGGACAACATTTTTTTCTATATTTATTTTTCATGAAATAGTTTTTACCGCTATTTTCATTAAAGTATAGTTTTGACGTAAGAATGGTTGTGTTTCAAACTAAACAGTGATAAGTGACTTATAGGACATAATTGAACGTTATATAGACAATTAAAAATTACTGTTGACATTAAAAATAATCAGATTTTATTTGAATTTAAATAATTTTTGTTTGTGTAATTGTTTGTTTTAACTAAATTTTTTTTCTATATTTTAATTTTTTCATAAAAAAATTTTGCTGCTTTTTATACGATATTTAAATTTTTAGTAATAATAATTGGTTGTCTTTGAAGTTGCACTTGCTTGCTTGCTTGTTAAACAATTTGCTAAATTTATTGTGCCAGCGGAGAAAGAGCGATTAACCAACATGTATCAGCTATTAACTTACTACATGCATAAGGTGTCACATGTTTTCGACATCTTTCGAGCAGATGTTATCTGTGCTTAGATTTACATGTATTTAAATGGGAAATCGTTTTATACTACCCGTAATCTCAACTTTAGCATTGGATCTTATGACAATAACTAACAAATCACAGATATCAGGGGGCCTTTTGCTACCGGTAGGTGGTCGGCCTGACTCGCTCATNTCATTGGCTATTTCTTCTTCTTCTTGATCACTTCTTCAGATGGGGTGACACTAAAACAACCCTAAAATAACCCTGAAGTCTATGTCATTAGCACCACCCCTTCAACCCCTTAGGGTCTTCTGTTGCTCCGGATGACGGTCCCAGGAGCCCGCTATCTATACCACTGCTGTCATATCTGGTCTTTTCTTTCGTGCTTATCGTACCAGTGCGTTGTCTCCGCTGTTATTGCATACATCTTAGAAAAGTGTTGGAACATCTTCAAATATTTTAAAGGTGAGTTTTAATTTTAAAATAAGACGTGTCGCATATCAAAATTAAACGTCTTGCAGTAAGATAGTGGGTCTCAACAATTTTTTAATAGCTGTGCCGATTCTACTCCACAATTCAAGATGTCGACTGGAGCAGGATCGGCATAGCTTTCAGCCGGCTACGTCACATCGGCTCACGTCTGCGCGGTAGAGGTTGATAACCATTTGTGCCAACTAGAAGTATTATTTATGTACAGATATATTATTAGTAGGGTTGTTGATGATTTCTTCTGATACAATGAGTGGTCATTTACTATAAGTAATATTTTAGATAATAATCATCGATCACGTATTTACTATAAAAGGTTTTGTTAACATATTTCTAACTATAAAACAAAGTTTTACTGCTTCAGATCTGTTTTCTATTGGTTCAGACCTGTTTTTTAGCATACGCTGTAACCTGATATATTATTTCCTTTATATTTGCAGTGTTAGTAAAAACTGCTACTTGACTAGTGTTATTAGCTTATTGGAATGCAGGAAGTTACCAAGGTTATCAAAAATAAAAGACGTGTTACTTAACATTTTAATTTATTACTTATATCAGACAGTACATTAGTTTGATAAAAGTAAAGATATTCACGAAGGGCATTGCTTAATATGCTATCATTAGATACATCACAAAAAGAACTTATAATTTTATTTATATTTAGAGAAATTTTTTAGACTTTATCCAGTCATTTACAATATCTAATACATTATAATAGTACATATAAAATTCCAACGAATCTAGCATAGTTATTCTATGAGAAATCACACAAGTATCGAGTTTTAACAGTTCTTCGACATCGTGAAGGAAAAGATCGATGCGCATGTTGTATCTCCCTTTGTTTTGAACAGTACAGAAATATGTTACTAAGGAAAGTTGTTTAGAACTGAAATTTATGATTAAAGTACAGTTTTGACGTAGGACTAAATTTTTTTTCTATATTTAATTTTTCATAAAAATAATTTTTACTGCTATTTTCATTAAAGTTTTGACGCAAGAATGGCCGTGTTTCAAACTAAACAGATAAAAATCATAAGCTTTAAGAGATCTTTTAGATATCAGCCATTATAATACGTCACAGGTTCTAGATTAAGAGAGAAGGTTTCGAGTTATCAGCGGGGTATAAAAGCCGAATACACTGTCATATCTGGTCTTTTCTTTCGTGCTTATCGTACCAGCGCGTTGTCTCCGCTGTTATCGCATACATTTTAAAAAGTGTTGAAACATCTTCAATTATTTTAAAGGTGAGTTTTAATTTTAAAATAAGGTGTGTCGCATATCAGAATTAAACGCCTTGCAGTAAGATAGTGGGTCTCAACGATTTTGTAATAGCTGTGCTGATTCTACTCCACAATTCAAGATGTCGACTAGAGCAGGATCGGCATAGCTTTCAGCCGGCTACGTCACATCATCTGACGTCTGCGCGGTAGAGGTTGATAACCGTTCGTGCTGACTAGAAGTATTATTTATGTACGGATATATTATTAGTAGTAGGGTTGTTGATGATTTCTTCTAATACAATGAGTGGTCAAAAGCGGATTGTGTTTAACTTGGATAATAATAAAACTTATATACTTATGGACCCTGATGACAGTGATAGAGCTCACTTTCAGAAAAGAATTAGTTTGTCTTTAAAATGTAGTTGGCTTTTCAGAAAATAACTTTGACAACCATATAAAATATTTCATACTTATTACAGAATAAAATTTTTGTTTGTCTTTAAAAATGCGGTTGGCATTGAGAACTGGCACTTGTACAGGGTGTTCAGAAAATCGGTAAATATAAAAATCTTTCAAGAATAAACTGCCTTTGTTTTTAACAGTATATAAAATATGTTATTAAGGAAAGTTGTATAGAATTGAAATTTATTATTAAAGTACAGTTTTGACAGGACTACATTTTTTCTATATCTAATTTTTCATAAAATAATTTTTACTATTTTCATTAAAATTTTGACGAAAGAATGGCTGTGTTTCAAACTAAACAGATAAAAATCATAAACATTAAGAGGCCTTTTAGATATCAACCGTTATAATACGTCACAGGTTCTAGATTAAGAGAGAAGGTTTCGAGGTTATCAGCGAGGTATAAAAGCCGAATACGCTGTCATATCTGGTCTTTTCTTTCGTGCTTATCGTACCAGTTCGTTGTCTCCGCTGTTATCGCATACGTTTTAAAAAAGTGTTGAAACAAATATTTTAAAGGCGAGTTTTAGTTTTAAAATATGGTGTGTCGCATATCAAATTAAACGTCTTGCAGTAAGATAGTGGGTCTCATCGATTTTTTTCTTTTGTTCACGATCGATAATATGCTTGCCCAGTAGGTAGAAAGCACCCACCATCTTTTCGTTTTACTCACTTTCAAAATTTTTTATTTTTCTCATATACTTTTTGTGTGAATCACACCCTATTTTTAATCAAACACATCTTAATCACGTGACCTCTTTTCAGGCATCACTTACCGATACTAGTTACCTACAGGGCACCTAACGGCCTCAGTTTATCATCAGTCTTTAAAGTGATAGCATCATGGCTGCATCAGATATTCTGAAATATTTGTTTTACTAAATATATACCCTACTCGGTGTTTTAAAATCATCATATAGTGAAGAAACCGCTAGAGATGGACTTCGGCAGTGCACGAAAGCTGTGCGAAATATAAAAGATCAGTTGAAAACTGCCAGGGCAATCGGTGAAAAGCAAATCTATTGGCGCAGCTGGCACAAATAAAATCCTTTAGCAGCCAATTTAAGTCCTTAAAGAAGACGGTGCCGGTTGTTCTACCAACCCTAAGAAAACTGCTAAGCATCGTGTCCATTGGGATGATTCGGCTAATGCATTTGATGGACGCATTCGAACAGGAGTCATCACAAACCTAAAGCATAAGGACCCCAAGGAGTTCCTCAAGGACAGCTTCGCATTATTCAAACGGCGTATTGCTAACACGTTGAAAAAGGAAGAAGCCGTCAAGGTCAACGCAGCATTCGGCGGACAGTTTCGGTTACAAAAACCCGATAGAATTCTTGAGGAATCAAAATATTTCACAACGAAGAATTCGCCACCAATTTATCGTGATACTAATCTGGAGACATGGTTTCAAGAACATGTAGTCACGCCGATTTCTACGGAGCTCGATGAATTCCAGGAGCGTGATAGCGGCTGGGCGTTGAACTCCAAAACCAATTTGGGAATCAATATAAACAAGTTCACGCCACAGCTGGGGTCATCGTACATCGACTTACCTGTATCAATTAAGAAGAAGCGGGCATGCGTCAATGTAAAAAACGATGACAACGCTGGTTTTGCGTGGGCGGTGACATCGGCCTTGTATCCTGTTGCCGATCATACTCTTCACTCCGATAGGACTTCGTCTTACCCTCAACCCTCATCGGTTCTAAATTTAAAAGGTGTCCAGTTTCCAATGACAATGAAGCAAATACCCAGGTTTGAGAAGCAAAACGGAATATCTATCAATGTGTATATTCTAAAGAAAATTGTGAACAGCTTTACTACCCTCCCGACATACTTGACAAAAAATAAGCTAGATAAGCACGTCAACCTGCTTATGATTCAAAATCAATGCCAAGACGACGTCGATGATGAAAATGAAAATGGCACTCCAATGAAATACCACTACGTCTGGATAAAAGACCTGTCACGCCTCCTATCGTCTCAACTTGGCAAAAATCGTGCTAAAAAATTCTTCTGTGACAGATGCCTACACTACTTTTCATCCACGGAAAGAAAAGGTCCCCTTCATTATATATGCAGATTTGGAGAGTGTTCTGATGAAGGTGAATGACAGTAGCAAGTATCAACATCATGTGCCTGCAGCAGTAGGCTACTACGTAAAGTGTTCATACGATCCATCATTATCATTTTATAGATTTTATCGTGGTGAGGACTGCATGTCTTGGTTCGCGCGCGAAATGTCTACATTCGCTGAGGACGTAGAAACGGTTTTTTTATGCCCTTACGACATAGTGATGACATCAGCGCAAGAAGCCGAATTTCATAAAGCTACACACTGCCATATATGTGAACAGCCGTTTAAAGTAGAGGACGTTAAAGTCCGTGACCATTTTCATTTAGTACCCGAAAATAACTATAGGGGTGCCGCGCACAACGCGTGTAATATAAATTACAAAGATGGGGCTGTTATAACTGTTGTCTTTCACAACCTGGGCGGATATGACTCACACTTCATTTTGGAGAATATTGCAAATGATATGCCGGGTAGAGTCGATGTGCTCCCGATAACTGAGGAAAAATACATTTCATTAACTAAAAGTTTAGATCAAAATTTAATTAAATTCCGATTTATCGATTCATTCCGTTTTATAGCTTCATCGTTGGATACTCTTGCATCATACATGACCAAATTTCCAAATTTAAAATCAGAGTTTTCCGAACTAGCCGACGATGAGTTTAATTTATTAACTAAAAAAGGCGTGTATCCATATGACTTCATGGACAGCTTTGAAAAATTTAATTTCCAGTCTTTGCCGGAACAGTCGCACTTTTATAACCGTTTAGAGGAGAAGAACATTTCATGTAAACAGTTCGCGCACGCGCAAAACGTTGGGAATACATTCAAAATTCAAAATTTGGGTGAGTACACGGACTTGTACATGAAAACAGACATTTTACTTTTGGCTGACGTGTTTGAGCAGTTTCGAAGCAGTTGTCACAAGACATACGGCCTCGATCCAGCTAATTACTACACTTTACCTGGCTACATCTGGGACTGTATGCTGTTTAAGACAAGCTAGACTTTGGAATTGTTGACCGATATCGATATGTTAATGTTTGTCGAATGAGGTATTCGCGGCGAATTGAGTCAATGCTCTAAACGTAAAAGCGTGGCTAATAATAAGTATCTTCCAAATTTCGACCCCAGTAAACCGATAAAATATTTAGCATATTTCGACATCAACAAATACGGTTGGGCCATGAGTCAGTACTTGCCAAATGGAGGGTACGAGTGGGTAGATTCCAACATCGACGTCACCAACGTATCAGACACATCGTCTGTAGGCTATTTTCTTGAAGTAGACCTTGAATATCCGGCTCATTTACATGACACACATAAAGATTTGCCACTATGCCCCGAACATAGCGCTCCTCTCGGATGCAAAAATTTTAAACTTTTGGCAACTCTTCATAACAAGACGCGGTACGTTATCCATTATAAAGCTTTAAAACAAGCATTAAAGCATGGGCTTAAGCTTACAAAAATTCACCGCGTACTAAAATTTAATCAGTCTCCATGGCTTAAGTCTTACATTGATCTGAATACAGCATTACGTCAGACAGTTAAAAACGACTTTGAAAAAAATCTATTTAAGCTTATGAATAATGCCGTGTTCGGAAAAACGATGGAAAATATAAGAAAACACTCAATCGTTAAATTGGTTAATAAATGGAATGGGCACTATGGTGCGGAGGCCTTAATCGCGAAGCCAGAGTTCAAGGCTGTCAGAATTTTCAATTAAAATTTGGTGGCTATAGAACTCAACAAGTCAGAGGTCTTCTTCAACAAACCTATATACATTGGGATGTCGATTTTGGACCTAGCCAAAACCACCATATATGATTTCCATTAAGATTATATGGTGCCCGAGTTTGGTGATGATTGCTCAGTCCTTTATACCGACACCGACTCGCTGATATATGAAATCGGCGATAAAGATGTCTATGAAGTCATGTGTCGCGACTGTCACACCCGGTTCGATACAAGTGATTACCCTGCAGACAATAGGTATAACATCCCTCAAGTCAATAAAAAAGTCTTGGGTATGATGAAGGATGAGTTTAACGGTATCCCTATGGAACTTTTCGTAGGTCTTAGGTCCAAAATGTATACCGTTAAACGTGCTGTTGACATGGCTTTAACAAAAAAGATCAAGGGCATAAAAAAATCTGTAATCAAAAACGTCATCACGCTCGAGGATAACCTCGAGTGTGTCGATAATTTCAAAGACAAATACATTAATCAAAATTTAAATAGATCTGAAAAACATGCAATCTTCACGATGACTCAAGAAAAAATAGCCTTGAGTCCACACGATGATAAGCGATATTTGATTGAGGGGTCATATGAGACGCTGCCATGGGGGTACTATAGTATTATGGAACAATGATATTATGCTCCTTCGAAGATCCCTTAGAGAACATTCTGCTGACTATGTATGTTGAAGAGCTTCATGCGTATAGTTGCCCTATTATTATATCTATGAATGTAGAGTGCTCATAATTTATATATATTTAATGTGTTTTGTGTTTTTATAATTACCTTGTATTGGAAAATAAAAACCATATTTTACATACCAGATTTATTATGTGTGTTTATCTTTCCTTGTAAAACTGTCATTGCATAAATTGCTCTCAAAATTTTTCTCTTTAAGCTTTTTTCATATGACGGCTTAGACTGCTGCGTTCTACAGCCTGGAACCTATTTTCTACAAACCTGTTTTCTACAGCTTGGACCCTGTTTTTTACAGCCTGTAACCTGTTTTTTACTGCTACAGACCTGCTTTTTACAGCCTGTAACCTATTTTTTACTGCTACAGCCTGTAACCTGTTTTTTACTGCTATGCAACCTGTTTTTTACTGCTACAGACCTAATTTTTACTGTCTGCAACCTGTTTTTTACTGCTACTGTTTTTTACTGCTACTGCCTGTAAGCTGTTTTTTACTGCTACAGACCTGTTTTATACTGCCTGTAACCTGTATATCACTGCCACAGACCTGTTTTTTACAGTCTGTAACCGGTTTTTTACTGTTACAGCCTGTAACCTGATTTTGACTGCTACATACCTGTTTTTTGCAGCCTGCAACCTGATTTTTACTGCTACAGACCTGTTTTTTTACAGCCTGCAACCTGTTTTTTACTGTTACAGACCTGTTTTTTACGGCCAGCAACCTGTTTTTTACTGCTACAGACCTGTTTTTACAGCCTGTAACCTGTTTTTTACTGCTACAGACCTGTTTTTTACAGCCTGCAACCTGTTTTTCACTGCTACAGCCTGGAACCTGTATTTTTACTGCTACAGACCTGTTTTTTACAGCCTGCAACCTGTTTTTTACTGCTACAGACCTGTTTTTTACTGTTACAGACCTGTTTTTTACTGCTACAGATCTGTTTTATATAGCCTGGAACCTATTTTTTACCGAACAGCTAACAAAGGCTTAGCTTTGTACCTGTCAAGATTTCTATTTTATTTTTTAATTTTTTAATTTTTTATCCATCACGCTGAGGATGATGTTTGAAGATAACGACAAGGTTATCACAATTAGCTAAGATGATAATGACAACACACTGAATGCGAAACAGCTCGGCCATCTAAAGACAAATGAAAGGATGCAATCGCCTGGAAATGATTGGTAAGTTACTGAATTATTCCCATATTATGTAGCTTGTTGATAATGTCACTATAGAGGTGATGTTCTTTAGTCAAACGACACTCTTTGATACAATAGCGTAAATCATTTACAAGTTTGTCGGGATCGTCTCCGCTCTCTCTCTCTTTCTAACAAATATTTGCTGCTCTCACAATCTGTTTCTAATTGTGTTTTACGTAATGATTATCTGGATAATCATCAACACCACAGACATGTTAGACTTTTTACTTATATTTTAAATATCATTCTAATTTTATTTTAGATTTTCAGGTATTTCCAGAGAACCCGTGCTGAACGTACAGGAGGCTGGATACGACGAGGTCAGGTATGTGTACTTCTATAATCAGAGTTTTATCGTTGTCGTATTTCATTACTGAAATTCATACCTTTCCAACTCCGCTCTCAATTTTTGCATACATTTTCATTATTACCTCATGTACCTATCAAGGCTCTTTCTTCTTCGTTGTCATGGCAACACCCGCATTAGCTCCTCGCAAGTACAATACATTAACTTATCATTCATTTTGGCCGCTAGCACAGGGGGTGATAGAGATCTTAAGGCGTAAGAATCTTACATTTTATAAACCCTTGTGGCTCATTCAAATTTATACCGCTGCATTCTTTACCACTTATGGGGAACTTGCTGAATTTACAGACCCAGTGTACAAACTGCAGACTTTCTTCGCACATCTCTTGCGGCTCCAGACATCGGCTAATACCGGTTTTGTTCTGTAACGGTGTTCTAGTAAGAACGGTTCCCACATACATTTTTTTCAACTCGTATATAAACTATTACATTTCTTCTCGGTGTCAAATTAAGTGACCTGTACAGTTCAACCGAATTCACCGTATTGTTGTATTACTGTGTAAGTTGCAACAATTTGATTTTTTTTAAGTATTATTATTTCTGCTCTTTCTCGCCAGAAGGCGAAAATTCTGGTTTGAAGGTGATGCCATTCTTAACAATTTTATGTTCTTTACCAAGGCATCATCATTAACTTCTTACAAATCTACAGCCATGTTTCCAGACATCGGATAATACCGCGCTTTGTCCACTCAATATCCAGACCTCTATCTAATTCCTCCAATATATTTTTTTTACTTTACAGACATTAGCCTCTATGAGAATGTGGTAACCAACCCCTTTGGAGTGGAGGATAAATGTTTTTTAGGCCTTCATGGCTCTGACACCATATTTTTCCAGTACCTTATCTTCCAAAATTTTCTTACATCCCAAATGTTTCTTATTGGTGCTATACGTTTTGCGGCGCTTTAGAGTTACAGACTCTAGAAAACATGTGCATTCTTAGTACTGCACACTCCCACCGAAACCTCCAGATCACTAATATTTTTCTACGTTTTTTTTTCATTGATACCGAAGCCCTCCTGTTTTATTATTAATATTTTTTAAATGCATTTGTTCGATTTGTTCTCAGATGAACTCAATTCGGCCATCGAACCCATCCAAATCCTCAATGCCCAGCAGAAATATTCAATTACCGGTAGTTGAAGTATAACGTGTTTCTTTATTATTTCAGGTAGTTTGTCTGTTTGTTCAACTTTAGGTACCTGATTACACTTATCTCTTAATCTTGTGGCTTCGCTTATTCCGAAATGTAGTTGATAACGGTCGTAGCAGTGGGACATAAAATCATAGTATCCTATACCTCGTCTGTCACGTCTGTATATGGAGGCGACTCTGTACGCCTTTTTACTACATTTTTCACAATCATCTTTGTGGTTAGGAGTGCATTCTGAGCAGTTGCAGGCTCTTCCCCAATCGCATTCTCTAGGCATGTTGTCTGCTCAACGTCTGGAACGTAAATGGGTGTGATGCTGTAGATGATTCTTCTATAATTCTGTAGTACTCCATGGTAGCGTTTCATACGATCCCTCTATCAATTAGCGTTTATCGTCGCGCGAACTCAAGTCTATTTTTGCTTGAGTCATAGTGAAGACTGCATGTTTTTCTGATTTTATTAAATTTTGATTTATATATTTATTTTTGAAATTGTTGTCCACGAACGCTGTAGCTTCGGACCCGTTTGGCGATGGTGACGTGGTTGGGGGTATCCCTAAGAATCCCCAGGACACGCTGGATACGTGCAGAAAGCGTTTCTGCACAGCCGCGGCTGCTTCTGCGGATGTCGGGTTCGGCTCGCGTTGTGGAACGATAGGTGTAGGGTTCCCCTTAATTAATAAGTAAAGGGGAACTTACTCACGAATTCTTTTTTCCCTATTTTGTGGAATGGCAGACCAGGCTGTGCCACAAGCTGAGGGGAACAGCTTTAATATACCCCGAAGGGTCGCTGATAGTATTACTACTACTTTTTAACTACTGGTGGGCAAGTTTCCCCTGTGTGTATTTAAAAATTGGTAGCGACTACTAGTCACTAAAGGAGCGGACAATGAGAGGTTATTCAATTCAAACACTATAATACAAGTGTGAAGACCAACTCAGAGATGCTTCTCGTGTCAAGTCTCGACTGAGAGTGAGCTACCGAGGCAAAACTCGGCTGTCGTATTTCACCCTTCGAGCGAGCTTCAGGATTTCAGAATACCCCGTATATTCATAGAAGTAGTCTTGTACCTACGGATATGCCGGGGACCGTTGAATTGGGAAGGAGGCGAAACAATCATATCCACCTACCTTTCCAATCCAAACCACAAGCCCGCCACGGTTGCAAATTCAATCGCCGTCGGCCGGGCAAAATGAAAAAGCCTCTATGAGAGTCTTCAGACATCGATCCTCCCGGCGATAGCGCTTCCCCAGCGCCAATTTCACCAAGACCAATTTCACCGATGTTCCCAATGTCACCCGTATCGCGACCGATCTCGCCTGGGTCTGCCATCCCGGCGCGCAGTGTCCACTGCCGCGACTCTCGCAACCTACAGACGAACCCCAGGACGCTTCGAGGCGATATTTGGAAACCATCATCAGAAATTTCACTATACTTTCGAAATGGCCAAGGACGCTTTCGCCAATAACTCCAAAAGTTATTGAGCGATCGGTGTCAAAATTTAATGCAGCACTCGTCAAGTCGCTAGCATTATCTTACTAAATTTTCGTCCGAATCGGATGAGCCAAAACGCCGTTATACGGGGAAACGCGGATTTCACGTATTCCGCGTTTTCAGCCGTTCCGCTCATTCGATCTCGGCCGAACCCTCCAACCACACTAGAGTATCCCTAGGTGGTTGTCGTATCCAAATTCGAGCCGAATCGCATGACTACTAACGGCCAGCTAAGCCATAATAGGTTTTCACGTCTTCATAGCTGCCGCCGAAGGTGTGCGCGATCTTGGCCGAACCCTCCAACCACGGCACTACTTCATGCCGTCCATCATCAGTCCACTGCTCAACAAAATCCATCCAGTAATAAGACCTCCGTAAGCCCTTTTACGAAGACGGGGAAAATTTCACCGATGTTTCCAATTTCCCCGTCTTTGGGCCGAAAGGACCGTCTTCCGAAGGTCCCACCGCTCTGGCGGTTGGATGCGATGCTCGG
>NW_019416644.1:0-6561 GCF_000390285.2 Anoplophora glabripennis | reverse complement strand
ATGATCAAGACTGAGCTGGACGAGACCTCGTCCCCAATCGGAGAGACCAGCGGTTACACGGACTGCCCTCACACCTGTTTGCCGGCGAAAGATCTCTCGACATTCGGGGTGAAAGAGGAAATGGCCTCTCCTGCCAACGCTATATCGATGCTCCGCGAAGAGTCTGAGGGACCGAAGATGGTGGCTCGCGGAAGTACGCGGCACGGCGCAGCCACAGCGCCGTACGCGTTGAGGTCCGCTGCTACGCGAGTTACTGGCACCATCTCGACCACCCCTCACGACGCACTCGCGGATCCGAGTAGCAACCATGAGTTACAACGAAGTGGGTCACCCACAGATACTCGGGACGAGGTTCAACCTACGTACACACTGGTAGGGTCCCGGGTATCCCATGAGACCAACCACGGTTCGCGGTCCGGCCCCGATAGCGGCCTACCTCCGATATCGGTTGTCCCGGAACGTGGAGCCGTTGGCGACGACGTTACAGTTTATTCAGCTTTTTTAAGAAATGGTATCCAGCGGGAGCAATGCGCAACGCGTTCGGGTGCCATGGTAAGCGAAAACCCCCTAGCCGACTACGTCGTAGGTGACGGAGCCGGCCTTTTTTTATCAAAGCAATTCTGGTACGTCGCCCGTCCACTCTCAGGATTTCCCCCGAACATACGATCACCGCCTAAGTGGTCCATATTTAGAAAGTCTAACCCGACACGGCGCTCAGCGTGGGGCTCGACATTCCGAGATCTCCCCCACGAGCTCGTGTCCTAGACACCACGTCTGTAGGCCATATCCACCACAGACAACAGTCGTTTGAGAATATCCTGCGACCTGGAGTCCCTAGTGACGACCCACTTGAACTCCGTTCGTCACTATCGCGGCCGCCGGTTAAGGGAACACAACATTCAGATCATCTTTCACGACATGGCGTTCGACGTGGGGCTCGAAGTCCTACTTCGACGTCTTCGCGGCGAGCCCATGTTGCCAATTCTCCTCATAATTCTCAAATATTAGGCACAAACGATCATCTTACACGACACGGCTGTCGTATAATGTGAGCGAACTTCAGATTTCGACTATCTTTCGAATCCAAGTTCCAACGCCCGGGACAGCGGTCCAGTGCAAACTCTCTATGCAGAACATGAAGCCATAATAAACATATTCCACGATGTTTCTAATCCCGAGCCCGAAGTCGCTGTCAGAGGAGAAAGTAAAAATTTCACCTATGTTTCCAATCCAAACCTCAAAATCCAGCACCGAACTCTAAGCCCGATTTCTAGCATAAGAAATCAAAACACAAGCATTAAATTGCATAATGTTTCTAACTCCGAGGCCGAAGTCGCTGCCAGAGGAGAAAGAAAGAATTTCACCTATGTTTCCAATCCAAACCCCAAAATTCAGCACCGAGCTCCAAGCCCGATTTCCAACATAAGAAATCGAAGGCAAAGTATTAACTTGCATAATGTTTCTAATCCTGAAACCGAAGCCGCTGTCAGGAGAGAAAGTAAAAATTTCAACTATGTTTCCAATCTGGAGGCTAAGTCCGCCAGTAGCAACCTCACCTACGTTCCTATGATACAAAATCAAAGCAAGAGACAGGATTTGCATAAAGTTTCCAATACAGAAGTCAAAAAGCCTCCCTTGAGGGAGGGAAGCAATTACAATTTTCACCCAAGTTTCCATTCCGAATCCAAGAATCCCGGACAACGTTCTAAGTCCGATGTCCAGTAATACAAACCAAATCCGAAGCTATAATTTGCACAAAGCTTCCATTCGCAAAGCCGATATCAAGAGAGAAAAAATCGACAAGGTTTCGAATCCGGTTACCATCCAGCCGCCTCGAACCAAGAATCAGCAGTATCCAAGGAAAACAAACAAAACCGACTATGTTTCAGATTTCCAACATCGCAGAGCCGCAGTTGAGCCAAGCCAGCCGAATTACAAAAATCGCCGATGTTTCCAATCCACGAGTCACGAAATCGACCAACTTTCCAATGGTCCCCGGCCTTGCAGGGGAGCACCGGTCAAGAAGAGGAGGAAGAATCGCATACCAGAACAAGAAGGTCCGGCGAAGCCGCAGTTGCCAAGGACTCCTCGAAGAATTAAATGAGGACACATGGGGAGACGCCTATAAGATAGCCGTGAAAAGGGTTGGTAGTAGACACCCGCCACAGATCGAAGATGACAAAAGACTGGAAATTGCCAGAAAATTGTTCCTGGATGTAGGCGAGAAAGTATGGGACAGAAGGAGATGTAGCAGAGAAGAGGTGCCCGCATTCAAAATGGAAGAACTACAGGAGGCAGCCAAAAGATTAAAAATAAAAAAGCCCCGGGTGTGGACGGACTAACGCCAGAGTTTGTAAAACTGGTGGCAGAGGTGATACCGGAGCAGGTTCTTGGACTGTTCGACCGGTTAACACTGGAATCAACCTTCCCAATAAGGTGGAAGGAAGCCAAACTAGTTTTGATAGAGAAAGGAAAAAGAAACGCACTGGGGGAAGCAGCATACAGGCCGATATGCCTACTAAGTATTATGGGTAAGCTATTCGAGAGAATGATAAATAATAGGCTGCTGCAAGAAATTGCGGAGAAAGGGGACTTATCTAATAGGCAGTTTGGCTTTAGAAAAGGAAGGGATACCCTGGATGCGATTGAACAGGTGAAAGACATTGTATAATGATAACCCTAGATGTCCAAAATGCTTTCAATTCGGCAGGCTGGACAGGGATAATAGAGACCCTGGAGAGGTGGAAGATCAGCAAGTACATCATAGAGATTACCAAGAGCTACCTAGAGAAGAGGAAAGTATGGGTTGGCAAAAACCGGAGCATTGACATGACAGCGGGGGTTCCACAGGGGTCGGTACTCGGGCCGACGTTGTGGAACCTGCTGTACGATGACGTATTAAACATCCGGCAACCGAGCTCGGTTACGGTAATAGGATACGCAGATGACCTTGCCCAGGTGGTCAGTGGCAAAGATGAAGAAGACATAAAGAGAGATGCGGGAGTCGCCGTGGCAAATATCCAAACGTGGTTAGTACTGAGGGGTTTGACGTTGGCCGTTGAGAAGACGGAAATAGTGATACTGGTGGGCAGGAGAAAATTAACAAATTTCAGCCTCGACCTGGCGGGGACCAATGTCAGTTCAAGGGAGGAGGCAAACTATCTGGGAGTCAAAATGGGAAGAAACTTGAACTGGAAGCATCGTATAAGTAGTATAAGCGAGAAGGCAGGGCTAATGACGAGGAGGATGCAAGGACTGCTCCCAAACATAGGAGGACCTAAACTCTATAAAAGGAAATTACTAACTTGTACGGTGTACTCCAAAATATTATATGCGGCACCCATTTGGAAGACCGCACTGCATCATAAACAAAACTCTAAAACTCTGGAACAATTACAGAGGAGGTTGATCATCAGAATATGCTGTGCCTATCGGACAGCGTCAACGGCAGCGTTGCAAGTGATTGGGGACGACCTTCCAATAGACTTAAAAATCGAGGGAAGGGTTCTAAAGAAAGAGAGACCGGAGATGACGGCGACGGAAAGGAGGACAGAGGTGCGTAACAGGTGGCAGGAAAGATGGAGTAGGGAGACCCGGACGGCTGAATGGACGAGAAGACTGATCCCTGATTTAAGGATTTGGGTCAATAGACAATTCGGGGATCTAAACTACTTTATTACGCAGGTCCTTACGGGGCACGGCTCCTTTAGGGCATACCTATACAGGTTTAAGTTGGCACAAAATGACAAATGTGCATACTGCGGAATAACAGATACTGTCGAGCACACAGTCTTCAGGTGCGAGCGATGGATAAGGGAGAGAACGATGATGAATGTAAGGGCAGAAGAGGAAATGACCCCCGAAAACCTAATAGGTATTCTACTTAAAAGCAGGGAGAATTGGGAGGACATCAGCAAAATTTTGGTTAAAATCATGAGTACCAAGGAAAGGGAAGAAAGAGAAGAAGAAAGATGAAGGGAATGCAGGACCTCCCTGAAGTAATGCTGACAAGGCAGTTCCGGGGGAGACAGGAAGAAAGAGGCCTAGCGTGGACGTAGTGGACCTGGTGGACCTGGATTTAACCTGGTGGAGGCCTAGTAGACCTGGACTAGGCCTGGTAGTCGTCGAAGATGCTTCGCTCCCTTGCCTGTGTAGGTAACCTGGATATCGGTTACTCGAGCCCCACGTTGGGCGCCATGTCCACGAACGCTGTATCTTCGGACCCGTTTGGCGATGGTGACGTGGTTGGGGGTATCCCTAAGAATCCCCAGGACACGCTGGATGCGTGCAGGAAGCGTTTCTGCACGGCCGCGGCTNGGAGAAGGGGGACTTATCTAATAGGCAGTTTGGCTTTAGAAAAGGAAGGGATACCCTGGATGCGTTTGAACAGGTGAAAGACATCGCGGAGTTCGTCAATGGGGGGGCATACAGGAGAAGAGAGCTTTGTATAATGATAACCCTGTATGTCCAAAATGCTTCAATTCGGCAGGCTGGACAGGGATAATAGAGACCCTGGAGAGGTGGAAGATCAGCAAGTACATCATAGAGATTACCAAGAGCTACCTAGAGAAAAGGAAAGTATGGGTTGGCAAAAACCGGAGCATTGACATGACAGCGGGGGTTCCACAAGGGTAATACGGTACGGTAATAGGATACGCAGATGACCTTGCCCTGGTGGTCAGTGGCAAAAATGAAGAAGACATAAGGAGAGATGCGGGAATCGCCGTGGCAAATATCCAAACGTGGTTAGTAGGGAGGGGTTTGACGTTGGCCGTTGAGAAGACAGAAATAGTGATACTGGTGGGCAGGAGAAAACTAACAAATTTCAGCCTCGACCTGGCGGGGACCAATGTCGGTTCAAGGGAGGAGGCAAACTATCTGGGAGTCAAAATGGGAAGAAACTTGAACTGGAAGCATCATATAAGTAGTATAAGCGAGAAGGCAGGGCTAAAGACGAGGAGGATGCAAGGACTGCTCCCAAACATAGGAGGACCTAAACTCTATAAAAGGAAATTACTAACCAGTACGGTGTACTCCAAAATATTATATGCGGCACCCATTTGGAAGACCGCACTGAACCATAAACAAAACTCTAAAACTCTGGAACAATTGCAGAGGAGGTTGGTCATCAGAATATGCTGTGCCTATCGGACAGCGTCAACGGCAGCGTTGCAAGTGATTGGGGACGACCTCCCAATAGACTTAAAAATCGAGGAAAGGGTTCTAAAGAGAGAGAGACCGGAGATGACGGCGACGGAAAGGAGGACAGAGGTGCGTAACAGGTGGCAGGAAAGATGGAGTAGGGAGACCCGGACGGCTGAATGGACGAGAAGACTGATCCCTGATTTAAGGATTTGGGTCAATAGACAATTCGGGGATCTAAACTACTTTATTACGCAGGTCCTTACGGGGCACGGCTCTTTTAGGGCATACCTATACAGGTTTAAGTTGGCACAAAATGACAAATGTGCATACTGCGGAATAACAGATACTGTCGAGCACACAGTCTTCAGGTGCGAGCGATGGATAAGGGAGAGAACGATGATGAATGTAAGGGCAGAAGAGGAAATAACCCCCGAAAATTTAATAGGTATTCTACTTAAAAGCAGGGAGAATTGGGAGGACATCAGCAAAATTTTGGTTAAAATCATGAGTATCAAGGAAAGGGAAGAAAGAGGAGAAGAAGAAAGATGAAGGGAATGCAGGACCCCCCTGAAGTAATGCTGACAAGGCAGTTCCGGGGGAGACAGGAAGAAAGAGGTGGTTTTTAGTGGGTAGTAGAAGCCTGAGCCCCACATTATCCTGGTGGAGGCCTAGTAGACCTGGACTAGGCCTGGTAGTCGTCGAAGATGCTTCGCTCCCTTGCCTGTGTAGGTAACCTGGATATCGGTTACTCGAGCCCCACGTTGGGCGCCATGTCCACGAACGCTGTATCTTCGGACCCGTTTGGCGATGGTGACGTGGTTGGGGGTATCCCTAAGAATCCCCAGGACACGCTGGATGCGTGCAGGAAGCGTTTCTGCACGGCCGCGGCTACTTCTGCGGATGTCGGGTTCGGCTCGCGTTGTGGAACGATATGTGTAGGGTTCCCCTTAATTAGTAAGTAAAGGGGAACTTGTTACGAATTCTTTTATCCCTATTTTGTGGAATGGCAAACCAGGCTGTGCCCCTACTTTTTAACTACTGGTGGGGAAGTTTCCCCTGTGTGTATTTAAAAATTGGTAGCGACCACTAGTCACTAAAGGAGCGGACAATGAGAGGTTATTCAATTCAAACACTATAATACAAGTGTGAAGACCAACTCAGAGATGCTTCTCATGTCAAGTCCCGACTGAGAGTGAGCTACCGAGGCAAAACTCGGTGTCACGGGCCCTTGACGACCGTGATCTGCGAAATGCGAGTTAGAAAAGTTGAGAAATTAGTTTTATTAGAAGTATAGGAAAATACGAGCCGCGGATTGACGGAGACAGCGTTTTAGGGCGGGGCCTATCGGCCCGACTGGATATTTAAGACCGGGATCGTGTCGTGGCCATTAGGGCCGCGAAACAGCCAAAAATCATA